>NC_066548.1:527500-582500 GCF_024679095.1 Eriocheir sinensis
AAGAGAGAGAAAGAGAAAATTGAGTTAAAGCGACATAATGCAGGAAGGAAAGACAGGAAGGAAGGAAGGTAGAAAGTTTGTGTTTGGAAGTGTTAAAGGAACTGAGTGAAGGTGTGTGTGTGTGTGTGTGTGTGTGTGTGTGTGTGAGTGTGAGTGTGAGAGAGAGAGAGAGAGAGAGAGAGAGAGAGAGAGAGAGAGAGAGAGAGAGAGAGAGAGAGAGAGAGAGAGAGAGAGAGAGAGAGAGAGAGAGAGAGAGAGAGAGAGAGAGAGAGAGAGAGAGAGAGAAGGTTGTAATGTTGACGTAATTTCGCTCTCATTGTATTTACCTGCAAACAGTAACCATTCTCTCTCTCTCTCTCTCTCTCTCTCTCGCTCTCACTACTACTACTACTACTACTACTACTACTACTACTACTACTACTACTACTACTACTACTACTACTACTACTACTACTACTTCAACCGCACCACCACAACTAATACTAATACAACAACAAAAACAACAACAAAACACCACCCCAACCACCTCCATCAGTCTTACTCAACCTCATTAGTGTCTTAGTAGGGTAACGGTGTGTGCGCACCTGTTTGTTGTTCCGTGGCCAGGCGCGTGTGTTTGTTGACAAGGGAAGGGAGGGAAGGAGGGAGGGAGAGAGAGTGAGGAAGCGACCACCGCCTTGTGTTACCGCGAAGGGCTTGAGGGTAACGCTGGGAGGCAGGAGAACGCGGAAGACAGAAAGGAAAGGAATGGACCACATTGATAGAGAGAGAAAGGGAGAGGGTGGAAGGGAGGGAGACAGGGAGATAGATAGATAGATGGAGAGAGAGAGAGAGAGAGAGAGAGAGAGAGAGAGAGAGAGAGAGAGAGAGAGAGAGAGAGAGAGAGAGAGAGAGAGAGAGAGAGAGAGAGAGAGAGAGAGAGAGAGAGAGAGAGAGAGAGAGAGAGAGAGAGAGAGAGATCGTTTTTTTCTCGTCCATCATCATTTTCGTTTTCAAATATTCACACACACACACACACACACACACACACACACACACACACACACACACACACACACACACACACACACACGTACATACAAACAAGTTACTCCTTTCCCTAGCACTTTCTTTCCTCCCTCCCTCCCTCCCTCCCTCTAAGCTGGAGTTTCACTTTCGCTAGTGAGGCGAGGAGGAGGAGGAGGAGGAGGAGGAGGATTTGAATAAGGTGAACCCCGTTAGTGAACCCATCGACATCGCTAACTCAACCCCTCTATATTAACTTCTTTATAATATTCATAATTTAAAAATACATACAAAAAACCTGATAATTTATTAACCTCAGATCTGGTAAACCTTTGGACATATTTCTCGTTGTTTATTTTCTTCTAATATCTAGTTTTCTTCCTCTCTCTCTTTTCATATTTTTATTCTTGACATTTCTCTCTTTAATTCATCTCTGTCCCTCTCCCTTTCTCTCGGTTTCACAACTTAAAAAGAGTGCATTCTTCTTCTTCTTCTACTTCTTTTCAACTTCCAAATTACTCCTCAAATAATTAAGTTCAGATCCTGTAAACCCCAGAATGTATAACCTTCTAAATCCAAGAACTTAAAATCCTAATTATTTTTAAATTTTATGATTTCCAACCTGCAAAACTTCAGAATTTCACATAGAGCTCAGAACTCCTAGCCTTCAGAACTTATAACTGTCATAACTTCCGCACCCCAGAACTTCTACACGTCAGAACTTCCACTTCTCAGAACTTCCTCACCTCAGAAATTTTAAAGAGCAAAATTTATAGAACTCACTCTTCTAACTGTAATTCTAAAGCACATATCCTTACATAGACAGTCTCTACCTAATTCACTGGGTTTAATAACAACAGCAACAACAACAGCAGCAATAATGATAATAATAATAATAATAATAATAATAATAATAATAATAATAATAATAATAATAATAATAATAATAATAATAATAATAATATAAATGATAAGGCATATGCTTGAGTTCTACGCCAGGTGAGCTTCGTGTGTGTGTGTGTGTGTGTGTGTGTACAACCAGGTAGTGAGTATGCCTTGGTAAATCTCCTCCTCCTCCTCCTTCTCCTCTTCCTCCTCCTCCTCCTCCCCTCCCTCCTTCCCCTTCCACCTAACTTTCTCTGCCTCCCTCTTCTCCCTTCCCTCCTCCTCCTCCTCCTCCTCCTCCTCCATCTCTCCTTTCTTTCTTTCTTGTCTTTCTTTTATCCAGTTATATATATTTTTCTTTTTTCACTATTTTTTCGTTTTTTTTTTTTTACTACAGCAAAAGCAACAATCATCATCATCATCATCACCACCTTCATCATCATCATCATCATCATCATCATCACCATCACCACCTTCATTATCATTAACATAAATAAGATGTTGCTAAATATGAGAGGAGGAAAATATATTGAAAAAGAGGGAATAAAGAGATGGAGGAGGAGAAGGAAGAGGAGGTGGAGGAAGAGGAGGAGGAAAAGAAGAAGAAGAAGAAGAAGATAAAGAAGAAGAAGAAGAAGAAGAAGAAGAAGAAGAAGAAGAAGAAGAAGAAGAAGATAAAGAAGAAGAAGAAGAAGAAGAAAAAGAAGAAGAGGAAAAAAATAACAAGAACAAGGACAAGAAGAACAAGAACAAGAAAAAAAGAACAAAAAAATGAGAAAATAACAGAAATTAAAAGGAAGAAAGAGGAGCAGAAGAAAGGGGAGGCGGTGACGTTCTTGAAAAAGGAAGCGAAAAACAACAACAACTAACAACAACAACAACAACACCACCAACAACAGCACTGCCAACATCAACACCAACATCACCAGCGGAGAAAAGATGAAGAACCCCAAAAGCCACCCAACCAACCAGCCAGCCGGCGAGAGCGAGGGTGCATGACTGACTGAAGCCGCCGATGCCGAAGAAAGCTCGCACACACACACACACACACACACACACGCACACACACACACACACACAGGCTCGCATGCGGCGGCCTCGAGAAGACGTGACGCAAGGCCGCGATTCGCTTTTGTTTTCCTCCGCCGCTGATGCCTCCTCGACCACCACACCACCACTTTCTCCTCGTCCCCTCCACCACCACCAGCGCCCGGCTCTCCTTACTTTCACGATTGAACGCCAGAGATGGATGTTGTAATCTATTCTGATCCCCCGCACACGGCCTGCACGTTCTCTTGTTTGTGTTTTCTCCGCGCGCCTATGAAAGCATGCAGTAATCCCCATGTGTTGGCCTGTTACATGGACGGGATGGCCGCGCGCGTAATAGAACTCTTCCGTGTGCCTCAAACTATGCTTGCGTCCGGGTGTAAGGGCCTGAGAGAGAGGGATGAGCGAGGTATGAAGTGATGTTTTTAAGGTAGAGCGTGGCGTTCGTAATATAACTCTTCTGTGTACCTCAACTCTGCCCTCCATCCGGGTGTAGACGCCTGAGAGAGAGTGGGGGGGTGTCTTGCACGTAATTCGACTCGTCCCTGTACCTCAAACTCTGCCTCCATTAGGGTGTAGAGACTTGAGAGAGGAATGGGAGAGGTATGAAGGGAATCTTCTTAAGACGAGGCACAAGAGAGAGGGCCGTGGGTGCAATATAACTTCCGTGTGCCTCAAACTCTGCCTCCATCCGGGTGTAGAGGCTTGAGAAAGGTATGAGAGAGAATGAGAGGATATTCTTGAGGCGAGACGTAAAGGAGAGGGTCGTGCACGTAATTGAATTCTTCCATGTACCTCAAAATCTGCCTTCCATCCGGGTGTCGAAGTATGAGAAAGTATAGAGAGGGTATTCTTAAGGGGAGGCGCCAAGGAGAGCATCGTGTGTGTAACAGGACTCTACAGTGTACCTAAAAATCTCCTTCCGTCCGGGTGTAGAGGTTTGAGAGAGTAAAGAGAGGGTATTCCTAAGGCAAGGTGCAAGGGAGGGTGAAAGAGTGTCGTGCAGGTAATACGACTCTTCCTTGTACCTAAAAATCTCCTTCCATCCGGGTGTAGAGGCTTGAGAACGTAAAGAGAGCGTATTTCTGAGGCAAAGTGCAAGGGAAAGCGTCGTGCGTGTAACATGATCCTTCCGTATACTTAAAAATATCCTTCCATCCGGGTATAGAGGTTTGAGAGAGTAGAGAGGACATTCTTGAAGGTACATAGAGAGTGTGTAATTATTTGTATTTTCAAGCAAGGAGAGGTAGGGCAATTTTCTCTAGCATTGTCCACGTGTGCTATGAAAAAGGAAACAGTGCCTTGTGAGTTCCTGGCTTGGTCCATGCATGAACTGAGAATCTATAAGAGAATACTTTTAGAGTGACGTCACACCAAAGAGAACGTTTTAATCGTCCCCAGCTGTTGTTCCAAGTAGAAAAGGAAATAACTACGTAGTGAGTTTATGCTTTCCTCCGCATATAAAACAGAGAGAGAGAAAGATAGAAAGAGAGAGAAAGTGTGTAAGGGAATGAGTCAGGAGGGAACATTCTTGATTTAAAGTAACGTTGAAATAATAGATCGTTTATGCACGCACACGCACACGCACACACACGCACTCACACACACGTTTACTCCAGCCAACAACAGAATACGTCGAAATAAAATAACTCAAGAAATTCAACCTCGACAGCCATTGAGTACCAGTGATAAGGGAATCGTGAATCTCGTGTTGGTTGGAAAATAAGGAAATGATTAACACGGAAATATATTGTTCGCCTGACATACTCGTAGTGCTACAGTTTTACGCCCGCGTCCGCCACCTCCCTCGCGTGACGTCACAGTCCAGTTGTGTGTGTGTGTGTGTGTGAGAGAGAGAGAGAGAGAGAGAGAGAGAGAGAGAGAGAGAGAGAGAGAGAGAGAGAGAGAGAGAGAGAGAGAGAGAGAGAGAGAGAGAGAGAGAGAGAGAGAGAGAGAGAGAGAGAGAGAGAGAGAGAGAGAGAGAGAGAAAGGAAGGAAGGCAGGCAGGCAGGAGAAAGTGGTCAGATGGCCGGTAGCAATGACGTAACCAGACCAACCACCTGTTCTCTCTCTCTTGCTATCTATCTGTCTAACTATCTATCTATCTATCTACCTATTTATCAATCTATCGCTCGTAGGTGGTGGTGGTGGTGGTGGTGGGTACTGATGATGATGATGATGATGATGGGAGCGGTGTTGATGTGGATGAATAATGATGGTGATGTAAAAGGGGACCATATTGATAGTGTGGTGATGATGATGATGGAGTTGACGTAGTAGAGTTGGTGTTGATGTAATGGTGAGGATAAGTCTGAGGTGGTGATGGTGATGGCGATAGTATGGTGATCGGTTTCTTTTCCTGTTAACGTGGTGATGATAATGGTGTTGAGCTAGAAGTGATGGTGTTGGTATGGTGATGTAAGGGTTCTCACGATGGTAATATACTAATGACATGATGGTGGGGGTGATGATGGTGATGTTGACTTTCGGTTTTTGTTTACGTGGTGGTGATTATTATGTTGGAATGGTGATGACAGTGTTGCAGTGGTGGTAATACTGGGTGGTGGTGGTGATGGTGTTTGCTTACGGTTTCTGTTGACATGATGGTGATGGTAGTGTTGGTATAGTGATGGAAGGGTTGCGGAGATGCTAATACTATTGAAGTGGTTGTGTTGGTAGGGTTGCCGTGGTGGTAATACGATTGACTTGGCGGTGTGGGTGCTGGTGTTGGCTTTTACGCTGCCTGTCGGCGTGGCGTGGTGACGAGTGAAAGCCACGAGCTGACGGGCTTCCTACCTTCACCTACACACGCGGAAGGAAATGACTGTGTGTGTACGTTCTCTCGTGGCCCCGCGGCGCGTCCTGGTGCATGGTCCCACCTCTGCGGTCTGCCAACTCCACTTAACGGCGACTGTTGCGTCATGGGCGGCGTAAACAGGCCGTGTAACGGTGTAGTGTTACATGATAAGCGTGCCGCTGAGTGTCGCCGCTGCTGGTTGCAACAGAGGCAGGCACACGACAATGGCGCAACCTCGCTTATTCTCTCGTAGTGTACTGGACTTCCCTCCATTTACTGTATGTTGATACGCCCCGTCATTAAAATGCTAAGGGAAATGTACATCAGGGACTCTTTTTATTTTAGAACTCCTCAAATACTGTGTTCAGTATATACTTCTCTAGCTTTCCATGTTGCATAATTAAGATAATCATATACGTAAGGACGATATATAGTGCTTAAGATATAATTCTGATCGAGGGGCTCACCAGGTTACATTATTATATGAAAGTCACGTAAAGGCGATGTACAGTGTTTCAAATATTGTACTACTGAGCATCGAAACATCCTTCCCCTATGTTGCCATGTTATATCATTGCACTAATTACATCAAGGTGATCTGCATCGTCGAGGATATAGTTAAAGCGTCGCCCACCGCCTCATCATAAGCCATGTTGACACGCCAAACAACTATATTCTTCTCCCCGCACCCGAGCATAGAAAGGAGGACGGGAAAGGAGGACAGTAAATGTAGTTGACAATGGAGGTGAAGGTGGTGGTGGCATTGTGTATGGTGGTGATGATAAGAGTAAACATGATAAGAGGGATGATGAGGCACAAACGACAAGCAGAAAAAAAAAATCATCAAAGCACTGTAACCATAAAGATCAAAGTCAGTGTGTCAATAAGTGTGATGACAGTAAACAATGATGAGTGATGATATTGCGTTTACAAGCAGAAAAAAACACAATTATAAAAGCACAGCAACCACAAAGATCAAAGTCAGTGTGTCATTCAGCGCTCCTCAAATGCACTTGCCAAATAGATCCTGAAGCCTCTATTTCCTCCCCGCGACAGCATCTTAAAGGTCTAATGCTCCCCTCGTTCCGCACCTCCGCCTCCGTCTCGCTTTTTGTCGCACGAGTGTTGTGTTCTGAGGAGCTCGCGTGGCCGCATGACCTGCCTTACCGCGTCCTCGGCGTGCCGCGGTGGCTGGTGCTGGCCCTGGCCCTGACACCTCGGCCTTCTCTCACTGCCAGGTAGCCCAACCCTGACCCGCCGCCCCGCCCCGCGCCGCCCCGACCACCTCAGACTCCTATCCAGCTCTCGATGCTCGGCCTGATCTTCCCAGCCCCGCCCACCGTTACTTGCGTCCAAACACTCGAAAACATTGTGGCATCTATGAAACTGATTTTTTTTTTGTTTGGACATGAAACTATGCATAAATTATTTTGGAATGCGTTCAGGAATGATATATTTTTTTTATTTAGGTTTGTTTTTTGCTGATTAGAATAACCACGCAACAATATTAGAAGCCAAACTCTTAGAAATATTGTTAAATTTATGAAACCAACCTTTTTTTGCATAACCAAGCACACGAAAATGGCAGCGAGCGAGTTCATGACTGATGTGTTTGTTTGGAATTTTCTTTTTCCGTGTGTGCAATGAAACAATGGAATCTTCCACAACATTTTCTCCACTTTTCCTCGAGTAACGAGTAATTCAAGCCGAAGTGTCTCTCGCCGCCTCCTGATGCAAAAAAAAAATGTTGCAATGAAAAAATAAGACAAGAAATAACAGAAAAAAAAAACTTGCTCGGGAAAGTGGCTTTCTCTCCACACAAGCTGCCGCCTCCACCACCACCACCACCGCTGCAGCCCCCCTCTCCCCTCCCCGCCACACCACCACCAACACCATCGCCGCCGCCTCCACTCTTATACTGCTGCTGCTGATGATGATACTGCCGCCTAAACGATCATTGCCTCCCGTGTGTTTTCCCATGAATAAAAGTAACAATCGTAGTTTTCACGTCCCATAAGAACACGTGCAATAATAACTGCTGTCACTGTCGCTGCTGCTGCTGGTGATGATGATGATACTGCCGCCTAAACGATCATTGCCTCCCGTGTGTTTTCCCGAGAATAGAAGTAATAATCGTAGTTTTCACGTCCCATAAGAACACGCACTATAATAACTGCTGTCGCTGCTGCTGATTCTGTCGACACTGCCACCTAAACCATCGCGGCTTTTCGTGTGTTTCCACCGCACCAAAGCAATAATAATAGCTTTCCCTCGTGCTAAGAACATGCCCTGTAATTTATCACCAAAGCATGTCAGCGAGCCGTGTATGATTTCGAGCTAGTCTTGGCGTCAGCTGTGGCCGCGAAAACTATTACGCGCACATACCGAGAACGCAAATGCTGGTACAGATGGAAGTTAATATCAGGTTATTGCATAAATTATAACTTTCTTTAGCAATGAGAGGCAAGGTGGGGCGGAAAGGGGGACGGGGAGGAGGGGGTCTCAAATAACTTTCTTTGCAGCATGCGTATTGAATGTTTGTACGTGTTTTCTCCTCTCAGATTAATAACACTGATTCCCGAGCAACCTAATCCAAGTATGGTTCGTCTCAAATGTGTCAAAACGTTCACGACTCTAAAGATAAACGATAAACGGAGACTAAATAAATAGGATAGATGCAAATGAAGATTCATGAAGGAAAGGAAATGATATTCACACAAAAAATGGTATCAATGAAAGCTTCGAGAAGGGAAATCGTACTGACTCTTAACAATGATAAGACCTTTGGAAAAAGATATAAATAAATAAGATAAAAGTAATAAATGAATGTACTTAAAACGTTTTGTAGTAGATAGATGGACAGATATACAGCTAGGCATTGAAAGGATAGATAGACAGATAGATAGATACATATATAGATAGACAAATAAATAAAGAAAGAAAGCATAACCCACAAATTCTACCCCTTGATGAACAAATGGTGATGATGGTGATGGTGGTGATAGTTAGAGTCATTGTTATTGTTGTTTTTTGTCATTTTTACTATAGTGGTGTTGTATTTGTGATGACGGTAATAGCAGTGATAGTGATGTATGGACGTAGTTTGCGGTAGTGGTGTTGATGATGGTGATGTGGTCGGCGGTGGAGATGGTGAAGCTTACGTGAGGTGGTTGAGAGAAAGATGGTGATGATGACGGAGTTGTTGATGATGAAGAAGTAACAGCAGTAATAGTAAGTTGGTTTTATTGGTTATGGCATTGTAGTAGTAGTAGTAGTAGTAGTAGTAGTAGTAGTAGTAGTTGTTGTTATTACTGTACTATAAAAATGGTGATGGTGGTAGTGGTATGGCGCCGTGGTGTCGATGGAGAAGCGAAACACCACCACCACCACCACCACCACCACAGACCAGCGGGGTAAAAGTTAGAGACGGAGAAAGTGACCAAGTGACGCCTGAAAGCGAGATGGTACTGTGTGTGTGTGTGTGTGTGTGTGTGTGTGTGTGTGTGTGTGTGTGTACAGAGATTTACTTTGTCATGCACACCTGCCGTCACCACACACACACAAACACACACACACAAACACACACACACACACACACACATAACACACCATAACTCTCAGCGTAAGCATTACCAATACTGTCACCATAATCATTACGTTTCTTCTCTTACATCACCACAAACACCACCACCACCACCACCACCACCACCCTCGTGAGTCTTCTGTTGAGTGACCAGGGCGTAAATGAGTGAGTGAGTTTGTTAGTTGGTGAGATTTTCAATTAGATGAGGAGTCAGTCTCAGTTAGTTAGCTGGTTAGTTGGTTAGTTAAATAGTTAGTTATAGTTTATTGACAAACATCAAACAATGCGTAAGATCAGCGGGGATTCTTGACAATGCGTGGGTAAAATATATACATACATGAATAGGTAGGTGATTCAGTATTGTAAATAGATTGGCATATATAGATTAGAATAGAAAAGGTCATTAGATAGAGTAAATAGATAGGCAAATAAAAAAATATGAAGCAAAAATACTGAGAAACAAGAATACGGAACGAGAATACAGAGAGAAACACGAAGAGCAGAAGATGAGGAGGGGAGAGGAGGAGGAGGAGGAGGAGGAGGAGGAGGAAACAAAAGAAGTAGTCAGCCACATATATTACCATCTGTTAGACTTGAGAAAGGGAGGAGAAGGGAGAAGGGGAAGAGAAAGAGGAAGAGAAGACCAACTAACCACCCAGCCACCGTGAAGGAAAAGTGAGAGTAGGGTAAAAACGTGAGGTAAGGAAGGCAGGGCAGGCAGGTAACTAACGAACTAAAGCGACAGCAGGCAGGTGAGCGGCAGCGGCAGGCAGGCAGGTGATGGTTAGGCCTCAGGTGATCTCATGAGGTGGGGCGATAATGTATGTTTTGCCTTGAGTTGTTGTTTTCCCCTCTCTGCTTCCTCGTTTGGCCTCTCACTTGGTCCTCTAGTGGTGTTGGTAGCGTTGTTTTCTCACGTTTGACTATAGTGTTTGGTGGTGGTGATAGTGGTGGTATGATAACAAGAATAACAACAGTAATAAGATAACATATATACTCGTAATCTTCATAAAGCTTCATAATGCCACTTATTTACGAAGCTTTACTTTTTATGCATTATTTACAGGAAAGGGGAGGGAAAGAGCCCGAGTAGTATAACACATAGTGAGAAGGAATAGATTAGTGATATTAAAACTTCATTTCTACCACCACAACCAGCTTTCCTAAATAATAACACTTCCCAAACTCACTCACTCTCTTACTAACATCAGACTTTCTATAATCCTTCCCTTACTAACATCAAGCCTTCAATAATTCTTCCCGTACTGATACCAAACTTTCCTCCACCCCCTCTACCCTCCCCTTCAGTGCAATGTTTCTCAAGCTCACCCACTCCCTTACGATCTCAAACCTTCTATGATCCTTCCCGTATTGACATCTACCCTCCCATGACCCTTCCCATACTGATACCAAGTCTTTCATCCCTCCCCACCGCCCTCACCAACAACCACTACCTCCCCCCTTCAATGCAATGTATCCCAGGCTCGTCCACTTTCGTAATAGTGCATGGCTGGTGAAGGGGACGAAGGGGGAGCGGGAGTCATTATGGTGAGGCCAGGTAACAGTGCGGTAACGTGATTGGTAGCAGGTAGGAAGTGAGTCAGCGTAGGAAAGGTGGAGAAAGCCTGATTGGTCGGGAGATGGAGATAGATGGGAAGAAAGGGAAAGGAAAGGAGAAGATAGGAGAGGAAAGGAAAGGAGAGGTAGCGAAGGGAAGGGAAGGAAAGCGAAGCGAAAGGAAGGGAGAGGAGAGGAATGAGAGGAAAGGAAAGAAGAGGAAAGGAAAGGATGTGAATGAAAAAAATAGAAAAGAAAAGAAGGATAGGATAAAAAAGGGTTGGAAAGGAAAGGAGAGCAAAGAAAAGAAGAGAAAAGAAAAAAGAGAAGAGAAAGAGAAAATAAAAAAAAGAGAAGAGAAGAGAAGAGGAGGAAACAAAATTAAAGAAAAAGAGGACATATAAGTCTTGTTTCTCTATTTTTCTTCACTTTCTTCCTCAATATCAATAACTACCAAATGAAAGACGAAGAAGCACCGTCATTTTCCTCTTATCCTCAGTCTATCTCGCCTCATCCTCCCTCCTCTCTCTTTACAACACTCAGAGGGCTTCTCCAGCGCATCCCTCAATCTACCTAATGACCAAGGGAAAGGCAGAGACACATCAGCATCTCGGTAAATACGGTAAACACTGGATGGACAGATGCGTTCAATTTTCCCCTTTCCCTCGTCCTGCCTTGCCTCATCTTCCTCCCTCTCTCCTTCTCTCTTTCTCTCTCTCCACTCATTAGATTGCGGGCTTTTTTTCTGTTGTTGTTGTTTCTGTTTTTTGCCCTGAGTAACCTTCCTTACTGTAAATAAATAAATGAATAGATAAATAAGTAATATAACATTCAGAGGCTTTCCCACTAGCATGTATCGGTAACTCTCTGTTTGTAAGAGTTTGATTTCGAGTTTTGAGATGAATGTCACGTTCAAAATCCAATTCATTTTTCCGACGCAGCACAACTTTGTCTACATTAACACGAGCCGAACCAATCCCTCGACGTACTTTATATCCTAATGTGGGAAAACTAATGCTTAGACTACGCAAACTTCACATTATGAGCCATCTTGAGCAACACAACCTACCCATAAGACGTGTAAGCTGCCAATAACCGAGTAGCCAGGTGGAGGAGGAGGCAGTCGGGAGGCTAAATCACAGGGACGCAGCCAGGGGGTCAATCACCGTTACTCTGGCTGGATAAGTGAGATGAAGGAGAGAGGGATGGAGACAGTATACAGCCAGGTAATGGAGGAGGCAGGGAGAGACTAATAGATCGGTATTCTCAGACGCTTGCCTCCCTCATCAGCTATTTCCAAAGGCCAAAAAGGAGATCAATCGGATATTAATGATTGGTTATTCACGTTCATGTCAAATAAGCATTGTCAAACTACCACTATCATAAAACTGTATCTATGGAAAGGCCCACAACTCTTACGAAAGCCTTGTCCAATGTGTGTGTTTGGGCTCTGAGATTTGTCTGAGGTCGGTGATGTCAGATGCCTTCACCCGTCACATCAGCTGGTTCCAAACGCCGAAAAGGAGATGAATCGGGTTTTATTCGGTGTTTTGTTTACGTTCATATCACAGAAGCTTTGTCACCCAACCACCAGTCATAAAACTATCTATTGAAAGGCCCACAACTCTTACGAAAGCCTTGTCAAGATGTGTGTTTGTGCACCGAAGTGTTTAAGAATATAGGCCGTGATCGCAGGCAGGCAGGGGCTCTCCGTTACTACAGAAGGGAAAGTGAGGCCCATAAACACTGCTCACAAACAACTCACCGATCAAAAGAACATAAGCAAACTTTCATCATATCAGCGTACACTACTTTTGTTTTCCTTTCCCTTTTATTCACCTTCTTGATAAATCCACCTCCGATTCTGTTAAATATATCACACACGCATGTTTGAATTATAGTTACATTTCCATGCACTCATTTCTTCGCTTCCTGGTTTTTATCCTATGTACAAAATCACCAACAGTACCCTCAATATATGGCTACAAAACCGAGGTGGGGTGCAGTTTTTGTCTTAATCATTTCCTCGCTCACTACATCCTTGTTAGATGACGTCAACGCGGCTGACTATGAAAGAAAGGTGAGATGGGGGCGTCTCGGTGACCTACATGTACATAAGTTGAGGTGTTGTTGTTGCCGGAACCCTCAAGACGTCCTCTCCCTCCCCGGGCTGGCCACGCGTTCCCTCGGCCGCGGGGAAAACATTGCCGCCACGACCGCCGCCCCCACCGCAACCCTAGACCGTCCCGACCCCTAAGAGCCGCGGGCGAGTATTACCTCAGAGGGGGCGAGATGTCACGGGCGGGGAAAGTGATGAGAGAGAGAGAGAGAGAGAGAGAGAGAGAGAGAGAGAGAGAGAGAGAGAGAGAGAGAGAGAGAGAGAGAGAGAGAGAGAGAGAGAGAGAGAGAGAGAGAGAGAGAGAGAGAGAGAGAGAGAGAGAGAGAGAGAGAGAGAGAGAGAGAGAGAGAGAGAGAGAGAGAGAGAGAGAATCAGAAAGAAAGAAAAAAGGAAAGAAAGAAAGAATGAATGAAAATATTATAGGGAAAAAGAAAGAAAGAATGAGAGAGAGAGAGAGAGAGAGAGAGAGAGAGAGAGAGAGAGAGAGAGAGAGAGAGAGAGAGAGAGAGAGAGAGAGAGAGAGAGAGAGAGAGAGAGAGAGAGAGAGAGAGAGAGAGAGATTAAGATTCTTAACAGTAGGGGTCCAGGGAGGGTCACAAAAGCGAGCCAGACCCTTCATATTGCACCTCGTCACGGCGTCAACCAGGTCAGTTCCGGGTCTTTGTGCTGACCCGGCGACCACTTGTAGTACCGGCGTGTGTGTGTGTGTGTGTGTGTGTGTGTGTGTGTGTGTGTGTGTGTGTCGACGAGTGAGTGAGTTTCTAATATAACATTCGCATGACTGCACTCTTTCCTCATTTAACTTTTACCTCAGTGATGAAGGAAGTAAATGAGAGAGCGATCACTTCGCTTGAAATGGGACGTAATCAAGACTATGCCATTTGACTGCTTACGGCGCGGAGCGAGAGAGGAAGAAAGAAAGAGAGAGAGAAGAATATATCAGTGAAAGTCCTTTGACGTCTTGGTTGATTACAGTTACATCGGCCCCCCGTTCACCCTCCTCCCCGTGGGCCGAAGTACTCCCTCCCTCCCTCCCTCCGATTCCCTCTTGTTGGCAGCCGTTAGTGAAAGCGAATTGCGCCCTCCCTCCCCTCCCTCCCGCCTCACCCCATCACTCTCGCCCTCTCCCCTTCCCTTCCCTCCTCATCCCTGCCTTCCTGCTCCCTCTCCTCCCCTTCAGCCCCCGTATCTCCACTTTTTCCCAGCAATTTCTTTGTAGCCAGGAAGAAATAAACAACATTTAGCATACAAGGGGAGAAAAGTGAAATAAAAATGTGGGTGTTTGACGTTCTATATAGCCTAGGGAAGAGTAGAATGAAAATGTGAAAGCAGCTCGGGACGGCGTGTGCCAAGTGACGTGGGATGATGATGGCCCGTCTAGGTGTCTCTTTTATGACGGGTCTCATCGCCCTGCCCCTCCACGCCGCGGCAGCTATGGCCAGGCACCACCCAGCTGGGCCCATACTCTCATACGCTTCGACGCTTTAGTACTTTGATTTAACCCGGTAGCAGCGACGGGCCAAATTGTGGCTTTACCGTGTAGCAGCGACGGGCCAAATTTGTGGCTTTACCGTGTAGCAGCGACGGGCCAAATTTGTGCCATGATATAACCCCCCAAAAAGATGATATATAATCTGATCACAAATGCTTTGATATATATTATGAAATGGTTTGTGGGAGGGTTGATTTTTTCTCATTTTTCTCGCTTAGAGGGACCATTAAAAACATGATCCCCGCTGCTCGTCTCGTAGAAGCTGTAGGGATTTCAATGGGTGGTGATTTCGTGACCTATGTGTTAGTGTAGTAATGTTTATGTGCCATAAACGGGGAAATACACGCATGAAAACCCAGCTAATCGTCTCTGTGGTCGTGGAAAATAGTCGTGAAGTGCTTAGGGTCTTAGATTATAGTCGTAGTGAGAGTCTGAAGTGTTTGGGGTCTTTGAAAATAGTCGTAGTGTGAGTCTAAGTGTTTGAGATCTCTGATAATAGTCGTAGTGAGGGTCTGAAGTGTTTGAGATCTTAGAAAATAGTCGTAGTGAGGGTCTGAAGTGTTTGAGATCTCAGATAATAGTCGTAGTGAGGGTCTGAAGTGTTTGAGATCTCAGAAAATAGTCGTAGTGAGGGTCTGAAGTGTTTGAGATCTTAGAAAATAGTCGTAGTGAGGGTCTGAAGTGTTTGAGATCTCAGATAATAGTCGTAGTGAGGGTCTGAAGTGTTTGAGATCTCAGAAAATAGTCGTAGTGAGGGTCTGAAGTGTTTGAGATCTTAGAAAATAGTCGTAGTGAGGGTCTGAAGTGTTTGAGATCTCAGAAAATAGTCGTAGTGAGGGTCTGAAGTGTTTGAGATCTCAGATAATAGTCGTAGTGAGGGTCTGAAGTGTTTGAGATCTCAGATAATAGTCGTAGTGAGGGTCTGAAGTGTTTGAGATCTCAGATAATAGTCGTAGTGAGGGTCTGAAGTGTTTGAGATCTCAGATAATAGTCGTAGTGAGGGTCTAAAGTGTCTGAGAATAGCACTGCCTTGCTCCCTCGCTCGCCCCCGCGCCTCTCACCGCTGCAACGTCCGGCTCTCGATCCGCGTCCAGTGATCTCCCTTTTATTTTTTTTATCGTGCCTTTCCAAACGAATATTCAACGTCTTGCCCTCCATTTTTTATTTGTTTCTGAAGTTGTTGTTTTCACCTTTTCTGCCTGCTTGAATATTCCTTCCCAGATGAACATTGATGTTTCGCTTTCCACTGCGGTTGTTCATGTAGCGAAATATTTCAATAGTTGTGTTTTTATTACAAACGGGAAAAAAAAAAGAATGAGGAGACCGCAGCATCAACGAGGAGCAAGAGCGTGCGATGAGGAACACGTCAGAATGTTATATCACACCTCATCAGCATTTTCTTATAATACAAAAAAAAAAAATCAATAAAGCTCACCTTATGACGCGGGGAGCGAAGCTCCTGACTAGCTCGTCGCTCCTCTAATCGACGCAAACTCCAGGACACAAGCGAGGGGGCGCGAGTTTTGAGTTCGCGGTCCACGTGTTTCCTGTGACTAGAGGCTCCTGACGTGTGGCCTGGCCGGCGTGAGGGCAGGAGCTTGAGGTTTGCTTCATGGGCGTCTTTTTAGTAATCTCCAACGCCCGCGATGTCTTGAAGAGGGCCGTGGTTGAGAGTGGCAGTCAGCGTTCAAGGGGAAAACTAATCTGCCCCCGAGTACCTCTGAGTGAGCAGGAATTTCAGTGTGGATGTTATTATCACAACCACAACGAGCTCCTGGCGTAAGAGGAGAGTCCAGGCAGGGAAAGTGATGGTGGTGGCGGTGGTTGTGGTGGAGGGAATGTTATCACCACCGCTGCGATGGAACCACTGTGGCCGCCGCCCTGCTGTAAGAAGAGTCCAGGTAGGGAAAGTGATGGTGGTGGCGGTGGTTGTGGCGGAGGGACTGTTATCACCACCGCTGTGAGGGAACCACTGTCGCTGGCTCACTGGCTCCACCGCCCCACCAGCCCGAACCCACGCAGCGAAAGTTTCACATATCGCTCCTCCGTCCTTTCTCCCGTCGCCCCCTCGCCTCATCCCTCTCTCCCGTCCCAGGAAACGCTCCACTCCGCTTATTACCAAATCTTGCGTGAGATTCGCCGCAGGCTCGTCTTTTGTTCGGAGTCGATGAGGGTTGTAACAAAGCCGGAAAACACGGATGAGATACTTTTTCATGCCATTTCATTTCTTGTACTGGTGTCAGTCTTAGGATGTTTTATTGCACATTGAGAGTTGGTCGTAATTCAGCATTGGGTCGTGGGTGCGATGTTTTCCACCCCTTACTGTCAGCCCGACTTTCTTTCGATAGATCTATGAACTCTTGTCCTTAACATTTCTCTTATCGTGTTATCCCTTGTTTGTTTTAACCCGGAAAAGATATATATATATATATATATATATATATATATATATATATATATATATATATATATATATATATATATATATATATATATATATATATGATATACTATTACCTCGAGTTGCCACACCATTATTCAGTCGCCCATGATGTGGACTGGCCATTAGGTGTCCCTCATCGACGGGTGTCGGCTGGGTGACCCTCGTGACCCCTGGGTAGCTGGTGAGTGACACGAGCCTGACAGATCCTCATAGACGGCTGTCGGCTGGGTGACCATTGTGACCTCCGGGTGACTAGTGGGTGACTCGAGCCTGACAAACTGGCCATTAAGTGTTCCTCACAGACTGGTGTCGGCTGGGTGACCCTCATTGGGAAGCAAATCACCCAGAGGACGGGGGAGACACGCGAGACGGCATGGTTGCGCCAACGCGTCGGTCTGGCTGTCGTCCGCGATCCGCGACAATGCAGCGGCACTTTGCCAACATTAAGCAACAACTGGTTATCATCTAGGATCACTCTCTAGCTCAGAGGTTCTCAAACTGGGTGCCGCGGCACCCTGGAGTGCCACGGACAGTGCCTAGGGGTGCCACAAGATCATCATGAATTTTTAATCATTTTTTTATGTTAGTCTGCATTTAAAACTCAAGTTAATCTAATTCGACTGATGAGTTCTTTTTGGGCATGTACTGTACCGTATGTTAATTTTGGTTTGAGTATGGATAATAATTTTAATTCATTAATCAAAGAAATTTAAACAGGTACAATTGTGTATAAGAAGTTAAATCATGTGAGAAGGGGGGGGGGGGTGAAAAAGGGGTGTCACGATGGGTTTATATATATAAGTTCAGGGTGCCATCACTGAAAAAAGATTGAGAATCTCTGCTCTAGCTCACTTCCGTACATGGGTCTCCCTCTTTTTTTTTTCTCCTTCCTTTTTTTTTCAAGTCACCCACACACACGCACGTGCACATGCGCGCCCACACATCCACACAGGTTGCACGTCATGCACAGCAGCTTGCGGTAAGGTGGGGGTGGGAGGGTGGGGGGGGCTGCCATCATACTTTGTGATGCCCATAAAATAAAGTGGTTGAGACGTCACACACACACACACACACACACACACACACACACACACACACACACACCTTTTTGTGGATCTAAATATAAATAAATGATGCAGGTGTTTCTGAGTGAGATGGGACGTGAAATGAATGTGGCTGTTGAGAGGACTGGAAGGGAGTGGATGCTGCTGCTGCTGGGGCTGAGTGGACGAATGGACGAGTGATTAAGGCAGTGAAAGAGTTCTTGGAGAGCATGCGGCGTGAAGATGTAGGCAATGATATTTTGCCTCGGGTAGAACACAAATGTTCTCCCAACCATTCCTAAGACCACCCCACTTTTGCCCATCCCCACTGATCCAATGTGTGGCTGCCTCTTGCTGATGGGTTATTAGTATTAATGTTACTTCTTATTTATTTATTTAGCTGTTGACCTGTGGTGGCTGTGACGAGAAATGTATACATAAAGTATTTATATGTATTTTTTTCTTACTGTTGTATGATACATGTTATTATAATGTCTTGTCTGGGGGATGGGATGGGATGACCTCTCGTCTCCCTTGTAATTCTCTTTGCAACAATAAACTTCAATCAATCAATCACTTTCTTTCTGTATGGTTTGTTTTCTTTCACAGATCTTCAGTCACCTGTGAGGCTGTGACATCAGGATCAAGCTCATCGGCGGGCGGCGGGTCATGGCTGGCCCAGGACGAGGAGATTGACTTGGGTTTTACGGCCAGGTGCACGGCAGGGGGCGAGACACTCACTCACCCCGCCCCCAGCACCTGTGTGGCTCCCGGAGAAGAGTGCCTGCGTGTCCTCCTCGGCGGGAGTCATGTTAGGGACCCTCGAGGAAATGGATGAAGATGCTCAGGAGAGGAAGGAGGAGAAATACTTCCGGCCTGAGATCGTATGTGTCCACTCCCAGGCCACCGGAGACTCGTGCTCCCGCTGCCCCACCGGCGAGGAGAAGCCCGAGCAGCCTGAAACAGTACAAAATGCCGCCTACCCCGTGAACCAAGTGTACCTCCTCCCCCCCGGGACAGCCCCCAGCGAGGCGGGCTCAGAAAGGGACCCGCTGAGCCTGGACGAAGGGGAGGAGGCCGTGAGGGGGCGAGAGGAGGCCGTGAAGGGGCGGGAGGAGGAGGCCGTGAAGGAGAGGGAGGACGATGGAGACGCGTCCCCCAAGAAGGCCGCCGCCGCTGCTGATGCTCCAGACAGTGACATGAACAACAAGAAAAGGTTCATGTTCCACCTGGAGGGGCTGAAGGAGGACAGCGGTGAGTGTTGCGGTGGTGACCCTCGGGGAGACACTATGGTGTTTATACAGAATAACACCCAACTCTCTCCTGAGGTTAACTTCTTCTGTAGACTTAAGACGCTGTCGTTGCTTCGGTAAAATTTTATGAGTGCGCCCGTCTCACCCTGGCAGACGAAGCTATTTTTTGGGGTGTAGTTTTTGGTATGTTTTGAAATAATCTGCCAACTGTATCTGTTACAATTTTTTTTTTCTAAGGAAATCAAAGAGGACGGAGGTGTCTGCATTTAACGGAACCCACCAATATTTCTGCTTGTGGAACACTCGTCCTTTACTGGTTAAATTAAAACTAACCTAACCTAACCTGTATAATCCCCCAATAACTTTTTTTTTCTAAACAAACGGGGGGGGGGTGCTGGAACACGTGCCCATCATGGTGGCAACCATTCATTTTAATTATATATATAAGAAAATATCTTTCGAACAAATGATTTGCGACGGAAAAGCAACATGGCAGTGTGTTGTATCACTATAAAGAAGTTCGTAAAGCACACACTTGGTGTCTTTCGCTGTGATACAGGCGCCCTTGTAAAATAATACCATTGCTTCTTAGGTCTTTAAATTGCCTTCCATTGTATCCTGCCATAATTTTCTCTTCATTTCCACCTTCCAATTATAGCCAGACTCGGCTATGAAGTCTGGTTGGGTGGGGCCTGGCCGTAGCGCTGCCGAATCTTGTTTAATGTATAAAGAATATTTTATACACAATTTCAAATAATACGTGGCTGACACATGAAAGAGTTATATTTTCTTAGTATAATATTTCGGTTTCTTCTCTCTTAATATTATATTTGCATGTAGCTATAATGAACGCTGAGTAAAGTATTTGGTTATGCCAATAAAATGGCTTCAAATGTTATGCCAATATGAATTTGGTAAAATTCATTAATGTAATATATACTGAAAATTAATGATGTAATCCAGAATTATAAACACCCCTATTTTAAAATGGTGCGGGTAGTGAGAGACAATTTGGGCAGGAGGGGGTTAGCACGGCGGTGAGGGGGTGTTGGCAACAAAGGGGTTAAGAAAGAAATTGACATAGACAGGTCGTATCATGCATAATACTGATATAGATGGACTACGAAAGTACCAGAGTGGCAGCCCAGAAATTGTAGAAAGTCCAGGCAGACAAGACCAGGTGGAGCAATGAAGGTTGAGCATTTGCCAGAGCAGGATGGAGTTCACTAAGACATCTTTAGTGGTTCACAGTTAATTTTTAGTTGAAGTCAGGGAAGAAAAGCATCCAGAGAGATACAGGTGGCAGTTGTGATGCCGTCGTGAAGGAGAGGATGAAAAGATGAAGAGAAGTTGTTTGAGAAATATTTTTGGCTTGGTGCCATTTCCTATTTTCTCAGCATTATTTTTGTTATCATTTTCAGGTTTGCTGTACATTGGCTGTGACTGTGACAGAGAAAAAACGAGTCCTTCCCAGGTATGCTAAAAATTTGCTTACATTAATTATTTTTTTCCTGTTTGCATTTTAAAACTGAGCACCCTCTTAGTCAGCTGATTCCTGGAACCAACTGTTTCACCCATGTAGTGGGTTTGCACAATGAAATTGGTTTAGTGAAGTGTCTCTCAAGAACGTAACCCATTCATGAAGTGAGGTTTGCCTGTATGTATCTTGTAGTGTGCATCGGGTTAGATGTGTGTTGAATCAGCATGTTCAGTTTGGGACCAAAACATCAGTCCCCTGTACTCTATACTCTTATCTGAGAAGCTCTTTTTACCCTCCTTCCCTTTGTGACAACACACAGAGGGACTACAGAGATGCACACAATAGGTTGTGCTGAGTAGGTGGATCATTATTCTTGTCCTTCACTGAACCTCTTAAAATGTTTTCCTCTTTTCCTTAGATAATGGAATGGTTCAACACAGAGTTTCTAAATCTGCACCGTGTGTATGCCATCAGGGAGGAGGAACCGTTCCTGCTGAGGCTGTTCACACGCAACCATGAGAGCAGCAACAAGGGCCACAGGAGGAAGGGGGGCAGGAAGGTAGGCCTCCCAAGAGCTTCTTTGACATTCAGTTTAGTGTTAATTGCATCAACTTATGAGTATTATTTTAAGCATATGGTTTTAGGAGGCTTACATTTCCTCTTCATTTTCTTAGCTTCTCAGACACTATCACTATTAGCCTGGAAGTGGTATTGTACAATGAAGTGAGGCTATAGTGTTTGTAAAATCAAGAAAAGTTGTTCAATAACCTGTCCCTGCTATTAACCCTTACAGTGTCAACTTTGGGTAAAGAAGTGGGTCATGTCAGGTTGCATTTTTTTTGCTTTAGTTTTATTTGCCTCAAATATCCTCCAGAAAATTACAAATTCGTTGGTGTATATATTGACCTCATGATCACTCAAAGTGTCACTTACTTGCAATATCTTATTTGCAGTATTTTCCCCTATCTCAGAGCTCAAAAAAATGTCACAAAAACAAATGGAAATATATCTTTAGTTTTGTATGCTGTTATTATGCTTCTTTTACACACTTTCTTCATGCACAAAATAATATGATAAATACAGATCACTCTACGTAGCAAATTCATAGAAATATATATGGGAAAAAACTGAACACAAAATGGATGTTCTGTTGGCAACAGAGGACGGGGCAATGCAGAGTTTATGCTGCCACAAAGCTGAAGTAAACACTGCTGTCTCCAATCACCCGTTCTCATTTCTGATTATTTTGAAGTCTAACATCTATATTCGTTGGCTTTACTCATTATATTTACAAGAAGTAGAACTGCATTATAGATATGGGAATAAAGCACCCACAAAATATGCTTGAAATTTTGCAACAGAATTACACCTACATGAAGTTGCTCAAAAACTATGCAAAGACATGAAAAACATTGTCTTTATGAGTTTCCAGTGTCTTTCTTAATACCCCTGGAGCAATGCAATAAAGATGAAAACATAAGTGACTGCAGCTTAACTATTTAAAAGGGCAAACACTGCACGGGTTAAAGGTTGCTGTCTTTTATCTCTGATTTACAGGTGATGCTGATGGGGAAGGAGGTGTTTGGGGATGTGATGCTTGCCTGCGGCCACTGTGGGTACTGGTCCCAGGAGGGCAGCAATGTCCGCAGACACCTCAAGAATTCTGTGTGCCTGAAGGACAGAGGCTACAGCAGGAAAGAGTTGGAGGGCTTGGACAAGGTAGAGCGACGCAGGTTCCTCAGGAGAGTGGCGTCTGCAAAATGCCGGGCCAAAAAGAGAGCTAAAAGTAATCATATAATGTCATGTGCAGTTTCTTATCCAGTTGAGTTTTGTTTTTATTGATTTATGCAACTCTAGATTCAGGAATCCTCATCCTCTGCTGTTACACCCGTACCAATCTCTCATACATGCTTTGATTGCTTTCTCCATCCCATCCTGACACACAACATGTGCCTCTTCTGCTGCAGTACTTGGGGAAGAGGCTGTAGCAAGGCTGCTGGAGGGCATTCCATCTGCAGAAACTACCACCACCACCAATGGAAACCCATCCTACTCACTTACTGACACTAATGAACCCTATGCAGAGTGCATTGTGGAAATAGAGGAGCAGGGCTCAGCAGGAGAAAGTGAAAGAGAGGAGCCAGCTGCCCCAGTCTCTCGCAAGAAGCGGCGTGGGCCAAAGAAGCCAATCCGTTACAGAGCCCTCACCCTCGGGCCAGCAGTGGTGGAGGAGGCTGTGCCTAGGGTGTCCTTTGATGTCTACACTATCAGTAGTGATAATGACAGGGTGGCCTGGAAGCCACCAAGCTGCCACAAGGTAGGTTCCCTTAGCTATATGCATACTTCCTCTTTATTTGAGATATCTTACTGGATATGTCTGGGAAGCAGTTTTTTTTTTTACCATGTGGTCGGGTGGTGAAGTGTTTTGTAATTTCTTCCCTCTTCCTCACCTGGAGGCTCACCCCGGGGACAGGGTGTGCCGGATAGTGTTCAAAGGGGCGCGCATGAAGAGGCGTTGCCTGGACCTGCCGCTGCCAAAGGTGTTGATCTACCGCAAGCTGGACTGTAAGACTCACCACTGTAACTTCACGCACTTACACCCCAGCGCAAGGGCAGCCTTCCAGAAGGACGACACAGCCAAAGCCTCCATCAATCTCAAGGCATATGGGGGTAAGTGGGGCTCATATATAGGGTTGTAAAATTCCTGGAAATTTTGAACTGGGAACTTTGCATGGGAATTTTTGGGAACTTTGAGGATTGAGAAAAATTTATGTTTGCCTATGGTGCCCTTAGGCTTTTTTATTTTGTTTTTGAGGCTGAGGTTATTGTTGGTTCGTTAGATTTTAGTTTTATGGGGCTGTCAGTGAATGTCATGTATTTGAAAGTTCCCTACAGTTAACCTAACCTATTGGAAATATATACAATTTTTCGTTGCTTAAAACTTTTTAATTAATAATTATAGTGACCAATATTGGTTTGTTTATTGATTCAAATACACAGGTGTGAAAAATTAGAAAATTCTGGAAAGTTTATATTTTTCCATAAACTTTCCCACCCTTTGCAAGCTTACTCATACTTCCCTGAGTGCTTGTTTATGCAGGATGAAGGGAAGGACATGGCTCATATGAAAGTTACAAATTTTGCTACCTCCTACAAATCCCTCTTTCCTATTTTTAATTTTTTTTATGTTGTTGTGCAATGAGCTGTTCTTTTGTTGCAGGCATTGTGATGACGCACGAGTTCTACCACTACTTTGTGTCTCTGCTTTCCATCAAGAAAATGAAGACGTGTCAAGCAGCCCGCCACCTCACCAACGTCTGGGGAATGATTCTGTCCGAGAGGCTGGGCACCTCCACCATCCCTGAGGACCATCGCACCATCATCACACTTTCCAAGCAGACGGTGAGTTTGCTTTAGTCTTGACTCAACTTCGGGATTAAATTTCTTTTTATACCTTGCACGTATTCTTGGGCCTTCATAGACATGTTTTTTTGTACTTTGATTTATGTATTCACTGTATGGTTAAATATTTATAGTTTTTGGAGGTGTAGGTTGTCAGGGTTCATGTAAAAAATATAAACGTAGTACTGACAGTAACAGCAGCATGAGTAAAAGAGTGGTGTGTGTCTTTAGCCAGGCTTTTTGATGTGTACAGAGATGGAAGCACTGGGGAAATGAGAGGAAGAGTGGGAAATAGATGTGCAAACTTGAATATGAATTAAATACAGCAGAGTCTAGCGGCACGATTATATTAGTTAAGGATGACGAGTTGTGAAATGTATTGGATACGTAAGGTAGAAAGCTCAGAAGGAATCTCAAGAGTGCATGTCTTGAATGTTCTTTTTTGTTTTTTAATCTTCCACAGGTGAAGTCTATCTGGAACAACATTGAGGAGGAGAGAGGATTTAGGATACAAGGGTCTCGACGCAGGAAAAAACCTCCACCTGCAGTGCCACCAGCCTCAAATTCAATGCCTCCTCCTCCTCTGCCTGTTCCTCCTCCTTCCACTGTCAACCATTACTCATCTGCCGTAAACACTGTGGATGTGTGTGGGGTGGTGCAGCCCTCCTTGGCTCACCCCTGCATGAAGCGCCTCAACAACTACATTCCTATCAAGCCAGCACCACCACCACCAACCACACACCCACCACCATCAGCCCACACCTTGCCTGGCCCCCACAAGCCCTCCATGATGCCTCCTCCTCCTCCACCTCCACACCCCTCCCATCACAATGCCATGCAGCAGGCTGCTCCCCACACCCACTGGCTGGGTCAGGCTCCTCAGTATCCCCACAACATGGCACCTTACCCCATGGCACCACCACCACCTCCTGCAGCAGAGTATTACACAATGCCAGGCCACTTTGTGACCCAGTACACTCCAGCCACCATGGGCACCTCACCTTAGTGCTGGACTCTTCATGGCTGCTGTGAGCCCATCAGCCTGAAAGTTGTGGTGCTAATACTCAGTATTTATTAGATTTTTTTTCTTCTCAGTATTGCAACTCTGGAATCAGTAGCTCATTGGCATTTCTTAAACTTCTAAATGCGCTTCCTGAATGGATTGCAGAGTAAATGACAGACCCCCAAAATTTCCAGTGGAGGAATAATCTCACCAGACATTTTGCTCTTGATCAGTTCACAAGATCCAGACCAGCTTAGTGGAGGATTCATTCTGAGGACACGTCTGAAACCCCAAGGACAGCAAGCCAAGGGAAGATCAGCCTAACCGAGATTTAATGTGTTGGAGGGGAATGATCTCACGGTTAAGGATAAAGTCTCAAGAATCAGTCAAATAGAAGACACACTCACAGGACCAAAAAGAAAGCAAGCCCAGGGAGGACCAGCCTAAGGAAGGACCACCTTGGCAGAGGAACATGAACTCTTCTTACCCAAGGATAAATTCACAAGGACCAGCCAAGAAGTTGCACATGACCACATTCAGGGGACAAGCCAGCAACCCCAAGAAAGCAAGCCAGAGGAGGACCAGCCTAAGGAAAGACAATCACGACAAAAAAGAGAAACTCATCAGCAGCAATCAAAGGTAATCCCATGACGTTTTTTCCTCTGAATTAAGTTGTACAAACATAGATACAATTAGGGTTTGAGGGTAAGGAATGCTACTCAAAAGCCATAGGAATGGTAGTGTGGGTAACCTCATAGTCGGTATGTATCTCTCTCTTGCCCCTGCTAAAGTATCTTGTGACGATGGCGATAACATAGCCTGAGCTGATGAGTGAAAAATTTACTTCATTATACTTAATACTTCGTTATACACTTGCTTCATTATCATCTGAGCTATAGCTACCCCAGAAATTTCATGATAGGGACAGGCCTGGTTGGGAGGAGCGTATGAGTGGAGGTGATGACATTGATAAGAGTATAGATTAAAGTGACACTGGTGAGCTGTAATTCAGGTGGTTTGAATATGAAGAGAATACTTACTGGCTGGCTAGTTCATGTATATGGTGTATATAGGAGCGTATTCACCATCTATTTCATTATATATTATTTCACTATGTGATGAAGGGCTTTCCCAATGATTTCCCCTTCTCACTCATGTCAGGGTGTATTTATGAGCATGTTTATCATCATCTAGTATTAGTCCACTGCATGTCTGACAAAGGTCTTTTCCAGTGTTTTCTCTTTCTCACTGATGTTAGCATACTCCAGTCTGCTCTGGCAAAGGTTCTAATTCTTTTCCTCTTCTCTTCTGTTCTCTTTTTTCTCTCTCTCTCTTTTTTTTTTCTCTCTCTCTCTCTCTCTCTCTCTCTCTCTCTCTCTCTCTCTCTCTCTCTCTCTCTCTCTCTCTCTCTCTCTCTCTCTCTTTTTTTTGCCCCCTTCACACAAGTCTTTTAGTGACAGCCACCATGTCCAGTCTCTCTCTTTCTGACCTTTCACACATCTCTAGCATCCATCCATTTTTACATGAACATTCCGGTCAGCTGCTCTCAAAGGGAAGGAATGGAGTCTCAAAGATGCCAGGTGACCATTCCAACTATCATTCTGAGATCAAGTAGTCCTGCATGATGGGATATGGAGAGTAGGAAAGCATGTCCCATTGTCAAGGATATGGAGAGTAGGAAAGCATGTCCCATTGTCAAGGATATGGAGAGTAGGAAAGCACGTCCCATTGTCAAGATGGTCACAGGGCCTTCTTGTGTCGGCTCCTTACCTTTGTGAGAAATTGGGTCACTGATGATGATGTTGATATTACATTTGAAGACAGTCAGGGGATTGTAGACATAGAGAAACACAGAGTACAAACAAAATATTTAATTCAATTCTGTACAAATGCTGTGGATTGTTAGCAGTGATTATCCTCTTAAGAAAAAAAGTATCAGTATGATACAATTTGGTTTACAGCTGACAAGTGAAGTGCAAGGGTTTTGTCTGGCTTTATAGATTGACTCTTCATTTGTGCAAACTCAGATTGCATTGAGTGGTGGTGTAAAGGATTTGAAATCTATATATATCGTACCACTGTGATAAAAGATACATTATTATGTCAACTCTAATGGACCAACATATTTTTACCTCTTAAAAGATGGCCTTGATTGCAGGGTGGTCTTGAGAGTATTTTAATTAACATTAGAGGAAAAATATGACATTCTCTGTAGAGGTTGTTGGTCCTAAAATCATTATTATGAGTATTGCACAGCCTGTGATGGAAGGCTGCGTTGATCCTCCTTGGGGACAGAAGCCGCAGTGCCCACTCACATTAACCTCAGAGTCGTGGACCCACATTCATTGATCCCTGGGACCGTTGCAGCTTCTGTTGCCCCCAAGGTAACGGTGGTGTGCATCACCACAAAGATGTTCTACCATGACTCAACAACACCAGTATTTAATGAAAGCAGAGTCAGTCAAATAATTTAAGGACAAGACAAATAACCTAAACAATACTGTGAGGATGAAAAGGAGCAGCATGAATGCCAGCTCCACAAATACATTGTAGAGAGCCACCCAAAAGTTGAACATGAGCTTTAGAAGCTCTTTTTTTAAATAACTTTTAAGACTTAAGAATGGAACTGTCATGTTTAAAGCCTCAGGGCTGTGACACTTTACTGAGCCCAGCCTGGTGCAAGCTGAGGCTCTCACCAAGCTTAGGCGGCTCTCGGCTGCTATAAAATAACAAAATTGAACGACACAAACTTATACAAGAGTAATACACCAATATTATTCCATTCTATAAAAAAGGATGCAATATGTAAAATAAATAGTAGATACATTAAACATCAGTGACCTAGAATCATTAACACCTCTGCTCGAGACCTGAATGACTGGCTGGATACTGTCGGGAGATCCGTGGTTAACAATGCCATAATCTTACATGAATGAATCATCGCTTCCGCTCCAAGGTGTTGGTGAGCAAGGAAGCGCAGCAATGCCTGTTGTCTAGAATCACTGGCCAGCAGAGTTACCGTGCCGTAAAACATCATCACTTCGTAACCACTAAAATCAACCTCAGAGCGCGTCTCTCATGCACACCCTGCCATGCATCCCGCTAGCCTGAGCACACACCAGTCATCCCTCTATATATTCCTCCATCATTGTATAAAAATTAGGACCTATACTTTTCAACATGAAAATATACAAATATATTAAAAATTAAATGACACCTATCACTTTTTTCAGAATGCGACTAGTATTTGAAGAGTTCCCCAGAATTTCCCTTCCCTCCCTTGAAACTGTTCCCACCCAATCACCCACAGCTAACCCTACAATTCCTGCTTCTCTTACAAGACTTCTTTTCAATGCCAACCTAACAAAGTCCCCGTCTGTTCTCCTTTTTACCATGCTATTTTTTTGTCATCTGCACGCCCTCCTAAATCATCAGTCATTTAAACGCCAGCTCATTAATATCCAATAAGACCTTTTCACTCAATTCACTAAATCACAAAGTAAGGAACTGGTCAAAATATTTTAGAAAGGAAAAATTTTGATAGTGTTTTATGAAATAAGTTAGCTATTTAACCTTGGCAGTGCAGAATGTTTGCTTTCTCAAGTAAAACACAGTTAGTTTTGACAACTTTTAAAGTTCCAAAATAAAGAATGATCATTATATAATGATAAAGTTTAAAATGAATGTGAGAATGATTCTTCTCCATTCCCATGCAAGCACTTCAACAATATCTGTTGCCCTACAATGGCTTCCGTGTTCTCGTCATCGTCACAAAAGTATCTCATTCAGATATGAAGCCACAATGAATAATGAAGATGATATGACTATGTGAATGACAGGACTTCTTTGCCCTTTATGGGATGAAGATGAATACATGTGAATGTTGGGCCTAGATGAAGGGAAGAACCTTCTGTCTCTCAGAGTCCAAGAAGAGTGTCTTCAATATCTAGTTCTATAATCTGAAGAAAGCAATGGATAATGCTTTGATGACAGACAGAAAAAAACTGATCAGGGATTGCTTAATACTTGAGTTTGTTGGGGTTTCTTAATGGCGACTGTTTGGACTCTGAGAGACGTTCTTCCTTCCACCATCAGCAATTAATGGCCACCTCAGCTACTCAGGATCACTTTTAACATGTCAAAGGTCTGATTTTGGATGGTGACAACTGGCATTTTGTTAATAGGTATGTGATAATACTGTTGGTTGAGGGGGAAGAGAGCCAGATACAAGGACTGGCCATGTCCTGTGTACTATACTCTAGGAACTAAACTGAGGACCAACAGCTACTCTTAGTAATGTGAAGAACACCAAATAGCCTCCTAGACTCCTACATTCTGTGTGATTTGGCATCAGAGAATGTGTGAACAAAGACTATCATGCAACTGCACAAGACAACAGTTGAAGCCTACATGAAGCACCTTTATACTTATGCCAGCATAATGTCACAATACTGCTTCTAGACTTATTAGAGTCTGAAACTTTTGGATCTAATGTGTGCTAGAATGCGACAGTGACGGGAGAAAGCTGAGGCAGCAACCGGTGGCCAAGATTGGTCATGATTGTAGCACTAGGGCCGCCTCTCACCCTTGCCACACCCTGCACCCTCCTGCCCTGGCTTTTGCCAACACTTGGATAATGTAAATGATGTTCACCAACCATTTGTCTGCAATGCTTAACTATTGCCTCTGGGATGCCAGTGGGGGAGGGGAGGATGGAGCCCCTGGGGGAGAGTAGGTCCCTGGTAGAGTAACTATCACAGCAACAGGTGGCGTTGGTGGAGGAGATGGTCGCTTAAAGGAAGGCGATCCTGAAGATGAGCATGAGGAGGGCGGAGATGCCAGCAGTCAGTGGTACCGTGACGACCCAGGCGATGACAATGTTCCTGCAGAAAACAAATGTCAGCACTACATTAGTGGTTGCCAGCATGGAGAAAGATGAGTACATTCAGCTCTAAAGTAATGATAACTTGACTTACTCATTCAGGATAAAGTATCTTGTTTGCGAAGCCTATGTATGCACAGTCTAGTCACATTTTATGTAAATTCAATTAGGGTGTGCAAATATGTAATACAGTGGGGTGTACTAGAACCAAGTTTGTAGCTTGTTGAACATTGTTTGTTTTAGCATATACTGTAATGCATGTGTAATGGATAGTCTGTTTCAGGCTCACAGCAAAGACCAAAGTTACCACCCAACATGGGTACGATGGATTTTATTTGTGTGCCCATGTCTTTCCTACCTTTCAGATTCTTAATTTATTGTTTTGTATGTCTTCTACTAATCTTGATACTTCCTGGAATACTAAGAGAAGCAGCGTAGAAATCAAAACAATGTGAAAATAGCAATGATATATGTAAACCCGAGTGGCAGTGGGCGGCGGTGTAACCCAAAGTGACCCTTGGCAGCCCAACCCGTCCTGCAGCTCACCCCAGATAAAGTCCAAATGGAGTGTTCATGCTCTTTCCTAGGAGGGGCTTTGCTCCCTTTGATCCTCCTAAGGGTGTCACTAAGAGACAGGTGAATATGTATCTAACTTATTGCAGGGGACTCAGGCCTCCTCGTCCCCTTTATTTTAACATTGCATCACCTTGGATTACTCTGTTGCCCACGGCTTGGATTTGCATTCTCAGTTCATTACTATTTGCACACTTGTTTTGGTCTGTTCACTGTTTTCTGTGGTTTCCCAAGATGTTAGAAGGTTAGTACAAGGTGTATGTGACAACACCAGAGTATTTTGTTTGGTAGGAAATGAGATACAGGCACGTTGATAAAACCAATCTTAACCCTCAAAGATGCACCACTTTAAGGCTTCCCATTGTAAGTGGTCGACAGTGACTCCATCAAATGGCTGGGAGTCGGGATGGCCCCCTTCCTCCCTCTGTGAACGTGGTAACATCTTAAAGTGGATCTCCAATGCCTGTATCTGTAGTCATGATACATCTTTGTACTCCTTCCACAACAGACCACCTCATAGGTTTCATCAAACTCCCCGTTGGTAGTATCAAGAGGGTAATAATAATCTCTGAAAGGCAGACAGAGGCTACCATGTTTGCCAAGAGAGGAAGGGGAAAAGTTCAACTCCCAGCCATTCAGCGGAACCATTGTTGACTGATTATGTTTTCCCCATAGAAGCTACAGCAAATGGTGCATCTTAGCATTTATGAGACCTTTTTCACTAAAGATTTAACAGTTCGTTTGTTGTAGCACACCCAACTGTAGTGTGTATTACCCTAAGCTTTACCATCATTCGCTAACCAATGTGATGTTACTTTTGAACTCTTATTCTACACTCAGATACATGATGCTACTGTGCTGCTGCCAGCCCCCACTTACCTGCCCTGAATGTATTATGGCAGTAGTTTATTTACCTCAATCACAATGCACGATTACTGTTGGCCTCATTAGCTTATTCTCTCAGGAGCGAGTGGGTTTGAACTTTCCCTTGCTAGATGCTGTTTTGTCATGGTTCAGGCAGTAGCTACTCAAGAATACTAAAATAGGCACAGTAAACAATGTTTGAAGCTGAAAGGATGCACCTAAGAACATGACAGTAGCAGGAAGCTACTAACTGGATTATCAGTTGAATTTTCTCCTTCAAACATGTTTATTGTGCTTATTGTAGTATTCTTTGAGTAAATACTGTTTGCACCATTGCAACCCAGGATCTAGTAAGGGATTCCAGTGTGAACACACAGACTCCTAAATGAAAGAAGCCGATGAGCTGAGAGGTGACGTCTTTGAAGTGAGTGTTGATGCATTGTGATCAGGGAATACAGCACCCACCGGGAAACATTTGATGCAGTTAAGTGGGAGCACAGCAGGACGCATATGCAAGACTGCTGCCAAAATAAAGAGGCTGCGTGTCTTTTGTATTGCTACTTGCAAAATGTTTTATAAAATTTCAGTCATTTGTCAATGAATGTTTCTTGTGCTCGTGAAATGCAATTACTTGTGTTCTTCAATATGCTGAAATACTCCTCATGACACATCTGTCTCATTTGGGCTTGTAAGTGCATTAGTAATTAGAGAGGAACTTTGGTGTGACAATTTTGATAGCCAGGATGATGATGACTGGGCCGGGCGCTTAGTACTTCATCAAGTAACATGTTCAAAGGTTAAGCAGCAAACGTGTTCAAGGGCAAGGTGTTTGACATAAGCACCCTGTCATATGCTTCTCCACCTGTCAAATGTTTCTCTATTTTATGTGTTCAAATGCTGATTCCTCTGATGTAAAATGTTAGTTCTTAAGCCAAACCCCAAGTGCAATAAAGAGATTTTAACATTTATGTGTAATTTGACAGTTGATTATTATGGACATTTGTGAATGGGCTTATCACTGCAATATATATATATATATATATATATATTAGCATTGATACCCTCTTGGTACTGATTCCCAGCAAAACTGAAAGCAGACTCCCCAATATTCTAAAATCTTTCCTTTATCTCGGGTGTTCTCCAATACACTTCTTTGCCACTTGAAGAGTTTCACATTTTAAGGTATTTCACAAAGCTACAAGATTCTCAATTGCTTTCCTCGATTTCCTTTCCCTAATTGACCCCAAGATCCCAAGGCATTGTTAGAAAGAAGGCTCAGCAGCACTGACAAGAAACAGGGACTCACCTGAAGAGCTTCCAGTCAACACCTTGGCGGGAAGACTTGGCCCAGCCCACGAAGACCACTGAGCCCACCTTGCAGTGCGTGGTGGAGATGGGAAGACCAACCTTGGAGGCCAGCAGCACGGTGCAGGCAGACCCAATCTCAATGGTGAAGCCTGAGGAGGCGGTGACCTTGGTGAGGTCCTCTCCAATGGTCTGGATGACGCGGCGACCCCACACCCACAGGCCGACGGAGATACCCAGCTGCGGGGGACGGTGCCTCCACTTAGTTTACATTACAGGCGGACCCTCAGCCTGACACATACTGTTTACGTGTTTCATGGAGGCTCCCAGCGCGTGGGGAGGAGACACTCACCCCGCCATAGAGGAGGAGGTAGATCGGGGAGGGTGTGCTCTGGGCCACTGAGCCCTCAGTGTAGATGGCCCACAGGGCGATGAGAGGTCCGATGGCATTGCTGACGTCATTGCCGCCGTGAGCGAAGGATCCAAAGGTAGCTGTAAGAATCTGAAGGAAGGAGAAGAGCTTCTTGACCTCAATGCCTTCGTCGTCGTCATCCTTCTTGTCGGTGAGCTTCTCCATGGAGATGACCTTCACCTGGTTGTTGCTGACGAGGGGCACCTGGCTGCTGTTGTTGGTCACACCTGTGGATGACACACTCCCCTTGTCAGCACAGGCAGCCTACAGACACTTGTACATTACTTTGACGAAAAATAAAAACATGCAGAGAATTTGGACAAAGCACACAGTAATCTCATAGCAGGTAAAGAAAAATGTAAACTACAGCAGAAGTGAACACAACTATTACACAAGCTTTAACACCTGCAAAAAAATGACAAATTATAGTAACTAAAATGCATTTTCAGACTGAGTTTGAACTCTGCTTTTTAGAGGCAGAATGACTGACTCCATGACTGTGACGCACCATTGTCCAGGTTGGCAGTGAGGAAGTTGGATTTTGACTCCGCAGGAATGTAGCCGTTGGTCTCGGAGGAGCTGTTGAAGGTGTAGGTGGTGGGGGTGATGCCCTTCTCAATGACGGACAGCTCCCGGCTTGGTGGGGTTGGTGAGCGGGAGTTATCTGTGAGGATAAAAAGTGCGTTCTGTGAGGAAGATGAAGACTGTCAACTTTATCTGTTGCAATCTCAAGCAACCTCAAGACACATTACTGGTGATTGGACTGTGATTCTTTAACATGATGGGAATTCCAGACCTGAAATAGTTGTGTGAATGATGGACATGAGTATGCTATGTTACATTCATGACATTATGAGAGCGCTGAATGAAGGGATGCCACAACAGCGTCATGCACTGCACTGGCAAGGGAGTAAAGGCATAACAGTAAAGTGACATGGAAACTTTGGTCATATGCATCCCTCCCATTGTCACCTTGGCTGGGGAGGAAGTTCGAGAATTATTCGGTGACTGTAAGAAGCAAACTACAAATTAAAAAGCTGTGAATGATGACCTAAAGTTAAACATGTGAGAAAAGCTGAGGTTGCTGTGAGCGTAACATGGACATGGTTAGTCTCTCTCTCGCTCGGTCATGACGATGTGTTCCTTAATCAAGAGTTAAGTGTAGATCTGCAAGATTCAAGCATTATAGGGATCCTCTTTGGGCAACAGGCTGGTAAACAGTAGGACCCACACTCTTGGCTGCCCACAACATGACAATAACACAGTACAGGAACAAAGAAGGTCAACATTAGGGAGGAAGCAAAGAGTTAAGTCATGGCTTCTCAAACTGTGAAATTCTTTACCTTCATTGTACAACAGTTCAACCATTTCAAAGTTATCTGGAACAACATCCTCAATTAGAGTCAACATATTAATGCTGTCCTATATTTCACATTGCTACTACATAAAAGGGTTGAACATAAAGGGAAGTGGGACGAAGGTGTCTATTCTAGTGGAGAGCTTCTGGATTAATGCTGCTCATGAAATACGTCAATGGTAAGTTGGCATGAGGCTGAAAACAGGTAAAGGAGAAGAGATCTTGAAGGGCAGGAGAGGGATATGGAAAGGGAAAGTGCACAAGTTTAAGGACATGTTTGGAACTTGAAATCAGAGAGAGAGGAGACCTTTTGAAAATCTGGAGAGAGCGAGAAGGGAAGGGAAGAGGAGGAGGAGAGAGAGAGAGAGAGAAGGGTAATAAATGCAAAAGTTTGATGGTTGTGATGGAGTGAATGGTGACCTTAAACTTGCATGAATCAACACTCACCGGCAGAGTCAAAGGTGAACTTGACCTCGCTTTCCTGCTTGGTGGCCTCCTTGGCGAGATCAGCTGAAAAAAACAAAAACAGTGCTTAAAATTGTGACCAGATGATTGTCCCTTAAATTAACGAAAATTTGATAAATGAACACAAATAAACTTCACCAATAATAAACATCAACTTCATGAGACAGTTTGCTCTACAGAACTTTAAAACCCAAACTTCAGCAGATCCCTCCCCTCAAGCCTTAGTTTTGCTGAAGAGGTAGTGACAATGGAGCACAGAACGCTACACAGTTAGAGACACCTACCTCTGATCGTCCGGCGCATGCGGGGAACCACGAGGACCTGGATGATGATGGCCGTGATGAACCCAACAGCCATGGAGGTCACGATAGCACCCCACCACGGGATCAGGTCGAACTTCAGCACTGTGGAGGAGGGAGGAGACACAACGTTTAACGGGTGAAAATATTTAGATGCTGAAGAATTATCGAATGTAGTTTCAGAGGTGCTTTGATACTTCCTCCTGAAAATGATTGTTACCCATATTATCAAACCCTTCGAGACTTTATTTAGTACATCTATTTAAAAAGGCTCACATAAGGTATAGGGGTTTTCTTGGGTGTTTTTTTGACCTTGGTGGTAGTTTTGGAAGGCTTCTGCGCCGTGAATGGGAAAAAGACTCACGACAACCCGACGTATCTCCTCTGTGGCATTGAAAAGCGATTATGATAAGAGCTCGAAAAGTTTGATAATACGAATTTGAGCTCACAGGAAGGAGGAACTACACCAGGATAAATCGACCCGAACAGCAGCTTTCTATACTTACTAGCGGGGCCGTCGTGCACAATGGAGAAGACGTTGACGAGGAGGGTGATGCCGTAGATGAAGGGGAGGGCACGGAGGCCGGGCTCGAGGGGCTTCTCCTTCTTGAAGATGAGGGTGTTGAGGAGCATGTAGAGAGCGCCGGACATGATGCCAGACAGAACGGGGGACACGAACCAGGAGGCCACTGTCGAAACAAAGATGCGTGGTTAGGGACTCGTCTAGGTAAGTAATTAAGGTGACAGTTTGGGGGGAATAACAAAGAAAATGAGAAATCTAGTCATTCATAAAGGGAACTTTGATGTGGTGTGGCGACTTCCTACCAGAACGTGCACTAAATGATTGACAGTTCCTAGGAAATGACAGATAAATAAAAGGGATTCTTCAAGGGAACTCAAATTATTGATAGTTCTTATAGGAAAAAACTTATAATGGAAATGAGAACAATATTGTTTCTTTAAATGAATTCTTAAGTGCGTTAGTGGGTAAGTTCTTGCATTATCAAAGCGGGAGACTTGCGCTTCTTTACTGGTGTCGTTTTATGCAGACACTGCGATTCTCTGTTATGTAATCGTTTCCTGTGATTCATTAGCACATCGATACACCCCACGCAGTGACTGGGAGGTCGGCGCCGAAGCAAGTATAATGACGCTCAGTTTACTTCTTTCTTCATCGCAGTAAAGGGCAAGGCTGCCGGGCAGGGGGCATAGTGGTAGTCTTGCATTCCTGTCCCCCCGGCACCTCTTCGACAGGACAAGACTTCGCCGCACGTAGGCTACACGTGCATCATTTAGCCCCAAAAAGGCGGAGACAAGTCATGCATGCCCACTCGTACTCGCCAGTTGCTCCTCGTTTGTATTATTCTATTTTGAGCACTGCAATAAATGACGTTTGGACGTTGATTTATTGTATACATCTTCTACTTCTGTCATAGATTTCCTAATTTTGTTTGAGAATTATGTGAAGTAACATTACCTCCTGCTGCAGAATACGGGCTGTCGTGAGTGTTTGTGAGCCCTGAGGAGGCTGACAGCCATTGTCTCCCCCACCGCCACTAGCAGCAGCCTCCCGCGGCAGCAAGCCATGACAGTTTTGGTTGTACACGCTGTTGCTATTAATAGTTCTCGCCGTGCGAGGGCGCTGCACCGCGACGCTGATGGCGAGGACACTAGTGATTGGTGCCCTTACGGTTCTTCATAAACATTAAAAAAAAAAAAAAAAAAACATGCAAGGTGAGCAGCACCTTAATATTTGTACTTGATGAAGGCCGAGAACAAAGAGACGCATCCCTTAGTGGAGACGAGGGCATCACGACTGCCAGTCAAATGACTTTCAACATCACGTCGGGGCTTTGACAGAATGCGTCCCGGGCAATAAGTGGGTGGATGGGCCACTTGGCAGGCAGTCAGGAGTACGAGTTGGGCGCCGCTATTGCCACCACGTGAAGAGCAATGCTATTTAGTTGCCTTTGCTGAGCAGATAGCCCATACATTGAGAGTATTGTTATTACACTTGTCGCCCGGGGCTTACAAAGATGCCGCCAGGCTGCAGGCGTGCTTACAATGTTGCTCAACTAGGCGGGGTTCGCTCAGCGGCGGGGAGAGGCTTGTTGTCACACCGGGGCCATGCCTTCGCCGCCCTCCTTCACGTGATCAACTTGCTGAAAATATCCGGTTGCCTTCTTTTCGATCACCGAGTGCTTCCATATTGTAAAGTTTAATGATAAATAAAAGTTTACTGAGTGACTCTGGGAACAGGGAGGCATCTTGCTGCTTCCCTAAATATAGGAAGTAACCGGCGGGAACTGGTAGCGGGGCAGACAGCGGAGTGCCAGCCCGTCGCCCGGCCAGACGGCGTCGCCGCCGCGGCGCTGGACGGGCCGGGCTGCTGCCGGCCTCGAGTCCTTGAAGAGTTGCTTCAAAATACTTTGGGTTCAAGGATTTGGACAAGTATACACCCTGCACTACATAGCTGACTCTTTGCTTTGACATTCTACCCGCGGCTTTTTGTTTCTTTCTATAATAAATCGAGTTTGTTTATATTACCACGTGTGTTAGGCGACTAAAACCACTCGGCTGAAGGTGACAACGGTAAACAAGAAACTGTAAGAAAGGTCTGTAGTCCGCACTCACCGATCTTGCCAAAGGTGATCCAGTTGACGCCATTGAAGCCACGGGCGCACAGGGAGAAGCCGACGGTGGCGCCGACGATGGTGTGGGTGCCGGAGATGGGCAGCTTGAAGAAGGTCGCCACCAAGTTCCAGATGGAGCTGCCACCTGTCGGAGAGGCACCGCTCGTTAGAACAGTCTCTTCGTTACGGGCAACCTCAGCTCAAGCTTACTTGGTGCCAAAATAATGTCCACTAATCATTAGATCCACCAAGGTTTCTCTCTCTCTCTCTCTCTCTCTCTCTCTCTCTCTCCGTGACTCACCAAGGGCGGCCAGGGAGCCCAGCATGAGCTCCTTCTCCGTGTTGTTGTAGAGAGACACATCCAAGATTCCTTTCCGTACCGTGTCCGAAACCTTGTAACCTGAAAGAAGACAAAAACGAAGGTTAATACCGCACATCATCACGATGATCTAGGTAAAAACTAATAGGGCATAATAATATCTGATCAGGGAGTGGAATGTGCGTCGTATATAAATTAGCTGCAGGTTTGTGTAAGGGCGCACATTCCAACCTGTTGTATTTGGTCTGCCAGGGTCACGGGAGCCACAGCAGGACTCATAAGTGGCCTCCTGTCTCACATTCAAGTGATTGCTGTACTTTTTATTGCATTGTTTCATCTTCGCGGAGACACTTATGCACATTCCTCACTTGCTTCAAGGTCGCCTGCACACACTCGTGTTCCAATAAGCGGGATTCGTTCAGGACCGTCCGCGCAAAACAAAGAATAGAGCTCAGGCATCACGGGCCGGGCAGTGGCATTGGAAGTTACATAATGAGGCTAAAAATAACCCTGACCACAGGACGCATTTTTGCGGCGACTTTTTTATGCGTTACGGAACTTTCTTAATTAATACGGTGACAACACCGATGGAAGATAAAAATGGCTACAGGAAAAGTTCTGAAAATTTAAATGTCATAGCCGTCAACAATATACGTATATGATCAATGAATGGTCTCTCTCTCTCTCTCTCTCTCTCTCTCTCTCTCTCTCTCTCTCTCTCTCTCTCTTATAAGTAGTGAGGAGCATTTTGTAGCCTTTATGCCAGCGGCGGCAGCAGGTTGCGTCTACTGCGGAGCGTCGCTGGTGTTCGTGCTTCAAGGAAAAACTGGCCGGTGTCCAGGCCGCGGGAGGGGCTTGTGGAGGCGGGCAAAAACGTGTGGAGATGGCGGCACGGCCTTGAGGCCGGTGCAAGGCCTACCTGGGCCGCGGGTCATTCATAAGTACAGGCACGGCCACGGTCTGCGCCCCCTGCACCGCCTCCCGTCCCGTCACTGATAGTCTACTCATCATCATCGTCAGTGCCGCTTCTTGGTACACTGCGTGGCCAGCCAGCATCAGGACGGCCACCTCGGGCCTCTAGAATATGAAACTTCACTGTGAGTGTGACGAGGAAAAAAATATGTGCAAAGTTACAGGTAAAAAATACCTTATGATAAATGTCTCTACGGTAAGCCCATTCACGGCTGCCGCCACAAGAACACTCACATCGATCGCTGTTGTCACCAAGGTTGACGAATGAACTTTAAACATGTTGCTTGTATTATATTAGAAATCTTGACAGTTATCAAAACAAAGCGATCCGAGCGGCCGTTTTTCAAAGTCTTCCTGACATGAAAACTACACCACGCCAGACGCCACCTATCCCGCCATTCACGGGGCCCGACAGACCCGCCTCGTGTACCCGATACCCATCAAGATATATGTTATGCCGAGCAACTTAAGGTGACGATGAATCTCTCTCTCTCTCTCTCTCTCTCTCTCTCTCTCTCTCTCTCTCTCTCTCTCTCTCTCTCTCTCACATGAATAAAACTAGTATGAATCTTATCAGTATAGTATTAAAGATATCATGTGTTACTGAGCTAAAGAAAGAGAAGGAGGAGGAAGAGAAGGCAGAGGAGGAGGAGGAGGAGACAGTCGGCAACAAGCTCGCAACAGCACGCGTCGAGGCTGGTTTGAAGTGAGGAGGGAGGAAGAGAAGGAGGAGGAGAGATATTACTAGGGCCTTCAGTTGCAAGTTCAGTGTCTAATTATTTTTTTACTCTCTCTCTCTCTCTCTCTCTCTCTCTCTCTCTCTCTCTCTCTCTCCCCCCATCGCAGCTAAGCATCAAACATCTTAAGAATCTGTCCGTTCCCTCATGATCTGTACCCCCATTAATGTCAAGGACTAAGATGCTGCCAGACAAACTCCCTGCGTGCTGCCCCTCAGACCCTCCCCGGCCCTGAAAAGGTCGTCTCGTGGCATTCATTTCTTAAGATTTACCCCCATAATAGGGGGACAGGGCCTTTGGCCAAAAGGCGGCCCTGTAAGGGGGAGCGGGCAATTCAAGTCCCGGCGGGGGTATGCAGACCCACACTAGTTATCCCTGTCTAAAGCGGAGTCCACGTGGCGGGGGAGTCGACTTCCTGATGTCTTGGGAACACTATACTGATTGTTTTACTTCTCTTGTTACTAATGGACCTGATGACAAAGATGAGAGAGGAAGAGTAAAGGGGGGAGAGAGAGGGACGAGTTCAGTGTCGCAACCTGAAACAAACGAGCGGTCTGGGATACACTGACGTCGGGTTAGGGGAGGTGAGAAGGAGGGGGTACAGGGGGTCATTGCCGCCTCCCAGCTCACTGGGTGCCGCCAGGGGGCCAGCTGAGACCCCTTCCCTCTCCCCACCCAACCACAAGGCCGCGGGGTGTTCGGGGAGATTAAAGAACAGGAAGTTTCAAGTCAAATCCTAATAATCACTTCCAATTTGTCCAATATCTGCGCCGGTGGAGATGTACATTGTGTTACTCATTGATTATCACTGTCCAAGCAAACATTGTGGTGAGTCAGTCGGTTAAGGCAGTGACGGCGTGAGTCATGGGCGTTGTGAGGGCGTGAGTCAGGGTGTCAAGGGCGTGGGAAGCGGCTCGACGGATGCTTGGACAAGACTGACCCCTCGAAGGTAAGTAAACAACATTACGGGCGAACGTGTGTTAATAGCCTGCTTCCTCTGGCTCCTGCTGCACCTGCCTGGCTGCGCCCCATCAGACACGCCGAGCCTAATGCATGTCCCCTTCGCCCCCTACACCTCCAACTCCCTCTCTCTCTCTCCACCTGACCCGCTTCACTGACTAGTCCATCTGTCTCCCTACGTGCAGTGATGCCCTTCCCTACCAGCCTCCCTTCACTCCTTATTTAACATGTCCCTTTCTATCTGTCCTACCCTGTCCCATCTCATTTGTCTCCCTACGCAGCCCTTCCCTACCTGTCTCCCTTCACTACTTATCTATAATATACCCCTCTTCACCTGCCCTAACTTGTCCCATCTCATTTGTCTTCCTACGCAGTACTTCTCTACCTGTCTCTCTTCGCTAAGTACCCGCTACGTATCTAACCTGCCCTGTCCCCTTTCTGCCCTATTCAAATCAGCCTCCTTTTGCAAGATGACACCTTCTCTATCTTCCCTCTTCGCTCCAGTACCCACTTGTCTCCTTTCCCTACGTATCTAACCTGCCCCGCTCCACCTGTCCTCCCCTGTCCCATCCTCCCTGCGTAGAATCTATCATGTCCTACTCTACTTCCCTTCCCTCCCCTCGGCAACCGTAACCTGTCCACCTGCCTCCCTTTGCCACGTAGTTAACATGCAACTCTCCACCTGCTTTGTCCTGTCCCATTTCACCAACGAGTCCCATCCCATCTCTCCCTAAACGTTCAATCTGTCATGTCCTCAACTTCCCTCCCTTCTGTAACTGGAATAAACCTGTCCCCATGTCCTCCTTTGCTCACTAACTCGACGTTTTCCATCTGTGAATCGTGCCCATATTAATCTGTTTCCCTTGGTTAACTAACTAAGGCTTCCACCTCTCTTTTTCTGCTAACTTGTCCTGCGTTCTCCATCTGCCTCCCTTATTAACTAATACTGTATAACCTAACCTAACTAACCTACCAGTCTACATGAACTTCCAATACGTCTTTCCTTCTCCCTACTCTTAAATCGGTACTAGTTTCGTTTCTCTATACCATGTTTCAGAGTACAACTTCCATTCCTGTCTACATGAACTTATAATATGTCTTCCCTTTTCTATACTCTTACCTCTATACCACTCTCGTTTCTCTATAACACGTGTCCAAGCACTACAGATATACTCTTCTACACGAACTTCTAATCATCTCTTCCACGGTAAACAAACTCCTTCACTGCACGGACGTAATAAACTTAACCTGTACCTTCCCTCGCACCTGTCCTGTCTTCCTGTAGCACCTCCACCTCCCAACACATGTAACCGCTATCTACACCACAGCCTCCTCCTAGCTCTCCGCATCTGTCCTGTCGCGCCGCTCGTCTTGTGGCGCCAAATTGTGTACATACTCCGCCGTGGCCACTTGATTCTGTGCCACTGTTGTAGTGTGTGTGTACCTGGTTTAGCCTCTTCACTCAGTCATGGTCATTTTTGTACACTTGGCACCTGTTCCAACTAGGTCTCTATGCCGTACTCTCTTATTAAGTTCATCCCCCATCCCCATCCCTTCCTCGTCCTCGTCTCTCTTTCTTCTCTTGCTTTGCTTTGCCTCCCCCTCTCTTGTCCTATCCTGTCCTTCCTACTTCTCCTGTCTCATCCTTCTTTACTTCGTCCTCTTTCCTCCCTCTAGTTTGCTTCCTCTCTCCCCCTTTTCTCCTGCCCTCATCTTTCCTCACCTCTCCTATCTTCTTTTGTTTCCTCCTCCCCATCATTCCCATCTCCTTCCTGCTCTCCTCTCCTCGCCACCTCCCTCTTCCTAGTCCTTCAAGATGGCACCATATCGCTCCACCTGTGCTACGCCCTGGCATCGTAAAATGCTACCGGAAACGAACACAAGTCATCTTCTAAGTTCCTCTGATTGATGGAGATTACCTTAAGAGCCTGATAGGGAGCTGATAAGGGGGTCTTCAGAGGGAATGCTTATCGGGGTTGGCAGCAAGTCTTTCCACTGAAAGCCTCGTCTGTACACCATGAATGATTAGTCCCTACGTATAGCTATGCCATGTGCGACTCAGTAATACATTTCATCCTATAGAAAAGTAGTGTCCATATACAAGACCGCATGAGCTTGCCCTTAAAACAGAGTCGTAAAAATAAATCGGTTTCTACACGAATCTAGTGTTAGGAATGAGTTAACAGAAGCGAGAGTGAGTGACACCTGCCGACAAGGTACACAGAGCGGGGCGGTCTCACAGCCTACTACTGGTCAGCTGTCGTCCCCGGCTCATAAGTGGTAATTGTGTGTATTAGTGCCTCGACCTGCCGTCTCACCCACCCTTATGGTCCCACGAGCCCCTCTCTGGCCTACTCTCACCGCACCTACAGCCCTCACTCACCCCTCTCCTGCCACCTTCTGTACCCTATACCCAGGCCACCCTCACTGACGCTCCCCTCTCCCGTAAGTTCCCCTCCTGTCCTGCTCTCTTACATCACCTCTCTAGAACAAGATTATAAGTAGTCACAGAATGAGATTTAGATATTACACGGTATCGTCAAAGCTTAAATCCTTCGGTGACGTCAATGGTCGCATCTTAGAATGAACACTACGTAGTTGTCATCAGCGAATCAGCGAATGGTCCATAAAAGTCAAGTACAAATATAAACGTTCCTCTAGAAAACCTGTCATGTGTATACTTACCTATCAGGATTGCACCCAAGACCTCGAAAATCGTGGCCAAGATGCAAGCTTGGCGGAGGTTGAGGACTCCAGAGCCGACGGAGGTGCCGAAGGAGTTAGCCACATCATTGGCCCCCACCCCGAAGGCAAGGATGAAGGACACAATGAAACCAGCGATGACAAAAGGAAGGAGTTCGTTAGACCACGGCTCCATGGTGAGAGGGGAAACAGGGGAAGGAGCGAGGAGAAGAGTGAGGGACTCGAGGGTCTTGTGAGAGGGAGGGAGGAGGAGGACGTGTCACGCGGGGTAAGTGGATTTAGAGAAGATGTGAATCAGCAAGACTTGTTGCGGAGGAAGTTTGGGCAATTTGGCGTTGGGGACAGGAGAGTGTGTTTGGCTGTCTGCTAGAGTGAAGCGAAGGTGAGGTGGAGCGAGTTAGGCTGAAGGATAATGTGGAATGAAGCTTTTGGAGTGGAATGAAAGGTTAAGGTTGAGTGAGTGTCACAGGAAGGTGTGGGCGGGGCAGGGGTGGCGAGGGCAGCAGGAACAGCAGCAGCTCCTGGCGGGGACCTGGACGGGGAAGAAACACTGGACTAAGAGGACATTCACGACTCACCGATGAGGACGGCGCCGAGGATCTCAGCCACGGTAGCGATCATGCAAGCCTGCTTCAGTGTCAGCACCTTGGCGCCCACGCTGGTGCCGAAGACGTTGGCCACATCGTTGGCCCCGACCCCGAAGGCCAGAATAAAGGCCAAGATGAAGCCCAGAATGATAATCCAGAGTGTGGACTCGTGCCATTCCGCGAGCGACGAGGTCCCCGGGGGCGAGGGTGACGTGGTGATGGCGGCGGTGGTGAAGTCGAAGCCTGTATCGGCCTGACAGGACCCAACCGCCGCCAGCACCAGCGAGAGGAGGACGGCCCCGCGCATGACTCCTGGGTGTTGCTTTGAGCGAGTGGTGCAGGTGTGTGTGTGAGGCACGTGCCGGGCTGGGGGAGCCGTGTGCTGCCAGACGGTGGCCAAGTGTACTACCGACGCCACGGCACTGGCTCGCTTATATAGCCAAGTCAGCGTCCCTAACCACGCCCCCCAACACCCGGCCCCGCCTCCCACACTGACCTCAGCCCCCACACGGAGGATCCTGCTGCCCCTTACGCCCCTACAAAGCACACACGGACACATACACACCTTCACACCACATCATGCAGCAACATCGCACTGACCTACTTATTTTTTCATCATGCGCCGAAATGTTGTTGCTGTCGTTCTCCCTCCCTCCTTCCCTCCCATGCCCACTCCTACCCTGGCACCCCCCACTACCCAGCAGGGAGGCGAAGGGGCACTGGGAACATACGTAATGGGGGAGGGGGGGAGACAAGGCCGTGGGGAGGGAGGGAGGGGAGGGAGGCTCGCGAGGAATGGATTACTGTTGCTGTTACTCTGACAAACAAGTGACTTTATGATAATCTCCTTGACTGTACCTCTTGATTACTATCCTCACGCACCGCCCTCTTGTCATTGATCCATCTTAATTCATCCTCCACACACGCCATCCTTGCTTCCTTACATAACAATCACGTCTTCTGTAACCCTACACCCCAGAAGACCAGCAAACACATCCACACCACCATTCAACACCATCTCCGTAGTGCGCCTCAACTCCATTCACTACCACCACTTACGCACGTACGCAAGTGGGGCGCAGTGTGGAGTTAGAGGCGTGGAGTGGAGGTGAGCGGGACTCCTTCCTATCTCCGTCTTCCTTTAATTATCCCTTCTGATTAGCCGCTCCTGCTCCTCTCTGTCTCTCTCTCACTCGTCTCCGATACTCCGATGATAACCAGTTCAATAGGTCACCAGGACGATTCATGCGACCACTACACCGTTATCATTGACTCTCCAGCTTCACGCAGATATAGGCGCTTCCTCCTCCTCCTTATCCTCCTCCTCCTCTTCATCGTAATCTCCCTTCATCAGAGCCAGTATATTTAATTAACATTTCCTGGCGTCACCTCTGTTTGCGGTCTCTCTCTCTCTCGGTGTCTCGTCCGGGGCAGCTCGCACGGCCTATACTCCGGGTTCCAGGTATGTATGTGTGTATGTAGGTGCGTGGTCTTAGTGCGGAAGGCGATCGTAAACCACTCTCGCGTCCTCGGTGCACTGCGCAACAACGGAGTGCCAATTCTTGAAGAAATGCTTGCTAAAACACCGAAGTGCATCCATGGTAAACTATACGTAACGCTTCTCTTGGGCGAATTGACGAGTTTTGAAGAAGTACAATGTCATCTTAGTACTTTCATCCTCTTGCCGTCATTAAGAGTCTCGTAGTGAAGCCAAGTTATTATGCACAGAATTGTTATATACATTGCTTAACGCTTAGCTTCCGTGGACTGTTAGGTTTAGAAGCACTGCAATGACCTTTAATTTGTACTATGATATTAAGTACTTCCGTCAAACTGGCATTTGTACAACCGCGTGAAACGGAATTGATATACTTTTTCATATACAAGGAAGATTTGCCAAGTCTTTGCCTGCTGTGGATATTTATGAGTTTAAAAGCTGTGCAATGACGTTAATCCGCACTATATATTGTTAAGTACTTCCATCCTCTTGCTGTTAAAAATACTATGTCAACGTGAAGCTATTACTACCACTATTACTACCCGGCAATGATATACAAGGAAGAATTGCGTTCGTTAAGTTACGGTATTCACTCATTTCTAACTCTACGCATGCATACAAAAACGCAACGTACATTCATATCCACAACACCCAAAAGGTTTAAGTTCACCCAAGTCTCCAACGTTGTATACCCACCGCGGCGCATATGACAGCTCAATCTTACCCCCTCCGTCTATTCCTCCTCCCCGCCAACCCAGTGTTTGTGTGATCGGGGAATATTATTTATCACTATGTCAGTCTTGAGTCTCCCTTATCATTGTGGTATAAATTCCTTCCTCACTTTCACCACTCTGGATCAATCTGCCGAAGAGCGGACCTGGGGCAGGCTTAGGCAGGCTTACGGGTGTTACGTGGCTGAGATCCTGGGCTGCTGTCGCTGTAATACTAATAAGGGTGAACACAGTATAGTCATGGTGCCATAAAGCAATAAAAGGATCTTACACTGGAGGCTGACAACAGGGTGAACAAACATAGGAGTTGCAAGACACGTTAAAAAATTCTTAAGATTAACATGCTTAAAATTAGATTAAAATGCATAAAAAATACTTAAAACTAGAATACATGAGAGAGAGAGAGAGAGAGAGAGAGAGAGAGAGAGAGAGAGAGAGAGAGAGAGAGAGAGAGAGAGAGAGAGAGAGAGAGAGCACAAACGTTTCCTTTTTTTTTAGGCAGCCTGCCATGTGTGGGCGGGCAGCGGGGCACCTACTTCCTTCCCCCCCCCCCCCCCCCACTTTCCCCTTCACCCCCACCCCCTTCCTCCTTCCTTCACCCCCTCCCTAACCCCTCTCCCTTACCCGTTTCCTCCCCCTCTTCCCTCCCCCTCTCTCTCCCTCTCTACCTCCCTCCCCCCCTCTCTCTATTGCAATGCCTCTCTGGCCAAGGACAGAAGGCGGAGGAGGAGGAGGAAGGGAAAGAGAGGAAGAAAGAAGGGGAGGTGTAAACTATACCCTCAAAAACACACACACACACACACACACACACACACACACACACACACACACACACCTCCCGCCCTTCGCAGAGAAACGCGAAACCAGTTTGTGCGCGTCATGACTTCAGAGGGGAGTAGGGGGAGGGGAGGGGGAGGGGAGGGGAGGGGGACAGGTTTGGAAGTAAGGTAAGGTAAGGTTTGTAGGGAGACGATAAGGAGAACACGAGACGCCTTAGGTGGGAGGGGAAAAAGGAGGAGGAAGAGGGGGAAGAAGAGAGAGAAAGAGGAAGAGGAAGAGGAGGAAGAACAGCGATGTGAATCTACCTTATATTTGTACTCATGGTGGTGGGGAGGAAGAAGGGAGGGGTGGAGGAATGGGGGAGATTATGGGGGAAGATGAAGATGAAGAGACAAGGTGATGAATGGTGATAGGTAATTAGGTGGACATAGAAACAGGTGATGATGATGATGATGATGATGATGATGATGATGGTGGTGTTGGAGATGGCGAAGGGGGGCGCGAGAAAAAAAAGCAAAAACACTAATAGTCATACTTTAAAACAAACTCTTCCTCCTTTTTTTTTCTAAGTCGGGGAAATTTCCGAGCAGACGAGGGGGCACTTATGTAAACGAAGACTTCAACTGGAAACTTCCCCTTTCTAGCCTGGAACCTCTTACTTGCGATGCGGTAACCTAGTTTGCTTTTTTGTGTGTCCGAGGCTCTGAAGCAAGCGGGGACGTATCCGGGCAGATGAGGGGATGCTGGGAGGCTTATATAAAGGATGAAGAGCTGCCTGGACACTCCCTCAAGCTGCTTCATCTTTCGTACGTTTCTGTTACCTAGTTTTCCCTTTTCCCTCTTTTATCCTCCCCTTCTCTTCCCTAGCCTTCGCCCATCAGTAAGTTTCCCCTCCCTCTCTCCTCTCTTCTTTTCCCTAACCTCGCTTCTCTACGTCCCTTCAGTATCTTCCCTTCCATCTCTATCCCCATCTCTTCCACCTCCCTCGCATCTTTTCCGTCCCTTTTTCCCTTCCTTGTTTCTTTCCCTTTTCAATCTTAACCTCGCCCCTTTACGCTTCTTCAGCTGTTTCCCTCTTCCCCCTCTTCTCCCCTTCTCTTCCCTTTCCTTCGCCCCTCCCTCTGTCTTCCCCTTCTCTTCGCCTCCTACGTCCCCCCATCATCCAAGAAGCACCGGTTTCCTCTGGTGAATCCCCTCAGTTGATCTAATACCGGCGACCTCCCCAACCTGGAGTCTCTCATAAGCGATGTTATACTCGATGTTCTCCTCCCCTTCCTCCCACACCCTTCTCCTGTCTCATTCTTCCCCTAGTAACACCTGTTTCCTCCTGGTGAATCCCCTGAGCCCATCTCTAACCGGTGTGCCTGTTGAACCAAAATAGAACAGCTGAGAACAAGGTGAGGTACCCAGCGGCGAATATGAGGATGGCTGTTACTACTTGGGCGCATTCTCAGTTTGACGTCGGATTATAAATTATACCCACGCCATCACGAGAGCCAGTTCCCTTCCTCCTCTCCTGCACGCTATGGAGTTTAAAAGATGACAAACACCTCGTATTGCGTAGTGATGAGTTGTTCTATTAATAAACAGCAATGTAAAGGAAGGATTCACTACCATCACGAGAGCTAACTTCGCTTCCTCTTCTGCACGCTAAGGAGTTATAAGATGACAAGCACCTCGGATTGTGTAATGTTGCGTAGCTCTATTAATAAGCAGCAAGTTAAGGGAAGGATCCACTATATCACGAGAGCTAACTTCGCTTCCTCCTCTGAAAGGTAAGGGATTTATGAAGAGACAAAACCTAGGATTGTGTAATGTTGCGTTGCTCTATTAATAAGCGGGTAAGGAGGGGAAGGGATCCACTACGTATCATGAACGCGGACGCAGGTAGGTAAGGACTCGCAACAACTGGTTTCATGGGAAGGTAAAATTCCCTCCGCGCTATGTCATCAGGCCGGCGTGCGTACTCGTTGCTCATAACCTCTAAATCATGGAAGTCTTTTGAACTGCTCTCGTTTGGGGTGAAGTTTTATTAAACGTATCGGGATCCCATTACGGTTATTTCCCGAGGCTACAGAGAAGACTAACCAGGTTTTCTTGGGTGATTTTCGCGATTAAGATGCATAAGCTCCCCTTCTCTTCCCTAACCTTCGCCCCTCAGTAAATTTCCCCTCCTTCTCCCCTCCCTTCTTTTCCCTAACCTCGCTCCTCTACGTCCCTTCAGTATATTCCCTTCCATCTCTATCCCCATCTCTTCACAAAACTTCACAAAAATCTCAGCAACTTCTACTACGAGAGGCTTTTCAAACAGGCGAACTGAGGTAAAGATATGTTTAATAATACGAGCTAAGGCCCCTTCGTAAGCACCTCCCACGTCATCACCAGGCCGACACACGCACGCTGGCACCAAGACACATGGACGCAAGAAGGGCCTGGCCGGGGTGCCCAATGCTCTGATCCGGCCGCTTACACATGCAGATCACGGTCCGCCGCCCCCCCGCCCTGCATACTAACGGCGGGGCTGAACACCAGACGTCTTGAGCTGCCCTTCGTCACCCGTTAGTGCAGTGTGATAGCGAGTGTTGCAGGGCGCGCGTGTGTGTGTTGGTGTGTGTTGAGCGGTCGGTCTTTCTGGCGGAGAGTTTTACATAAATGGATGAGTTTTCTCTTATTTTGAAAGTGAATTTAATATCTCTGTTTTGGTCTCCCTCCCCCTCTCTCTCTCTCTCTCTCTCTCTCTCTCTCTCTCTCTCAGTCAGCCAAGGTTGCTCTCCCCTCCCCTCCCTTCCTTCCTTCCCTCCCTCCCTCCCTCTCTCTCTCCCTTCCCCTCTTTCTCTTCCTCCCCTCTCCCTCCCTCTATTTACCCTTCCTTCTTTCTTCCTTCTTTCCTCCCCTGCTCCCTTCTATCTCGCCTCCTTTTCTCCCTCTCCCTCCCCTTCCTCTTCCTTCTATTTCTCTCCCTCCTTCCCTCCCTCCTGAAGCAACGCAATCCAGTTTCCTTATGAGGGAGAAAGGAAGAAAGGAAGACAAGGAGGAGGAGGAGGAGGAGAAGGAGGAAAGAGAGGGAAGCAAAAATGTGTTCTCTGTTGTTTTCCTGTTCTCGATAACACATGAGGCTGATGATGATGACGATGATGATGTAAAAAAAAATAAAGGAAACTAGGAAATAGATATAATAAACAGAGGGAGAGAAGGAACAAGGGAAGAGGAAGGGAAAGAAATGCACGAAGAGGAGGAGAAAGGGGAGAAGGAGGAGGAAAAAGAGGAGGAGGAGGAGGAGGGATGGAGAGAGATAGAGGAATGAGAAAAAAAGGTCATAAAAGGAAATAGAGAAAAAGTATGATGAAGCGCAGGATTAGGAAGAGGAGGAGGAGGAAAAGGAGGAGGAGGAGGAGGAGGAGGAAAAGGAGGAGGAGGAAAAGAAGGAAAAGTTTGGTCTGACATTAACGTCAATTAAAACCAACATTAAAAAAAAAAAATGTAAATAAATCACAGTCCAGTGCGTGCGGACACACACACACACACACACACACACACACACACACACACACACACTACTTATGGTACGTTTGTATATGTCAGGCAATTACACAGAACACTAATTGAGAGAGAGAGAGAGAGAGAGAGAGAGAGAGAGAGAGAGAGAGAGAGAGAGAGAGAGAGAGAGAGAGAGAGAGAGAGAGAGAGAGAGAGAGAGAGAGAGAGAGAGAGAACAACAACAGACGAACAAGAACGAGAGAACATGAACGTGACCTAACTTAAGCATCTTAGTAATATGAAATCACAGAACACAGGAGAAAAAAGTGCGTTCGTGTGTTTGTTCTGACGTTCACTCCCCCCCTCCCCCATTAATCCCCCCTTCAATGACACCCCATCAGGAAGCACTAACATTATGCCCTTCCTCCTCCTCCTCCTCCTCCTCTTCTTCCTCCTCCTCCTCCTTCTCCTCCTCCTCCTCCTTCAGAGCCTTCATCACCTTTACCTTTTCCTATCTTTTTTTTTTTGCCTCCAGTCTTCCTCTTCTTCCTTCTCCCTTCCTCCCTCGCTTTCCTTCCTTTCCTTGCCTTGCTCTCCTCGTCTTCATAACCTTACATAACCTTTGCAGCCACGCCCTTTCTTTCCTTACTCTCTCTCTCTCTCTCTCTCTCTCTCTCTCTCTCTCTCTCGATTGTTTGTTAATGTGTGTGTGTGTGTGTGTTTGAGCATAAAACAGGGCGTACACACACACACACACACACACACACACACACACACTAGTCAAACCATGTCCACACGTTCTGGCAAATCGTTCTAATTCTACGCAACAACATAAAAAACACAATTAAAAAACACAACAGGAAAATAATTATCATTGAACAGAACGCACGTGACGTCACCTCCCTACCAGCGACAAACACTTCATGGAAAAGCTTCAGGAAAAAAAACAACGATTCAAGTCCAGCCATAAGTTACATCACCACTCATAACTACCAACCACGATGATGAACAGGAAAGGGTATCACAGCTTCGGACATTCCAGGGTGACAGAGAGACACTACGCATTAAAAAGGAAGGAAAAATAGAATGGGTATCACATCACTGCACCACCAAAGAAAGCACCACCAACAGAAAGGGTATCACAGCTTCGGACAAACATACAAACACAGACACAGAGACATTAGGCACATAAAACATGAAGGAAGAAAGGGTATCACATCACTACATCAAGAAACATGCCAAACCAAAGCACCATCAACAGGAAAAAAGGTTATCTTAGCTTCGGACAAACCAGAGAGACACACAGAGACACTACCCACAAAAAATAATAGGAAAAAGGAAAGGGTATCACATCACTTCACCGAGAAACATACCAACCAAGAACATGGACAGGAAAGGGTACCACAGCTGCGTACAAACTAGACAGACAAGGAGGCGAGCAACAACAAGCTATTTTCCTACTCCTCCTTAGCGCTTCCTGGACCCACCCAACGCAGGACACACTCATTTGCATCACGTCCCAAACCGTCACTAAAAACTTTAACACTAAGAACTATTACAACCACGAGCGTTAACAGGATAAGCCAGACAGACAAAGAGGCAAACACAAGTTTTTTCCTACTCCTTAGCGCTTCCTGGCCCCATCGCATCACGTCTCAAACCGCAAATTTCGTCACTACACTAAGAACTTAAAAACTATATCAACCAATGCACCACCAACAAACCAGAGAGACAGAGAGACAACCAGGCACAAAGTATTTTCCTCCTCCTCGATAACGCTTCCTGAACCCACCCATCCCACCCACCCAACACAAGACTCATTTGCGCCACGTCCCAGGCGATGAATGACTCGTATAGAAAAACACGTCCGATTGCTTTTATCTTAATTGGATACATATGGTGCCACTTCCACCCGGGCGTGTCTTCTTCAGCGGCACGGATGTTAACACGATTCTAGGTACAGATAAACAGATAGACACTGACGAAGCTTTAGTAGACGGAAGGGAGGGAGTGTGAGGGAGGGTTAGGGAGGGAGGAAAAGGCAAGAAGGAAGTGTAACTGAAGAGACCGAGAGAGAGGGAGAGGGAGGAAGAGGAGAAGGAGGGACGGGTATGTGGTATGATATTGTGCAAGAAGAGAATGAGAAAGAGGGAGAGAGAGAGAGAGAGGGAGGAGCAGGAAGTCAAGTGGCCGCGGCGAGTTGGCTCAAGACTTTTTTTTCTTTCCATTTCATTACGAAAGAAGGAAGTGTGGGCGAGGAAGGGAGGAGGAGGAGGAGGAGGAGGAGGAGGAGGAGGAAGGGAGGAGAAGCAGGAGGGAAAGATATTAAGGAGGAGGAGGAGGAGGAGGAGGAAAAGGGGAAGGAAGGAATACAAACACACATACACACATACATACATACATACATACATACATAGAGTGACGAAAGGAAGGGTGATACAGGTCAGGGATCAAGGATGTGTGTGTGTGTGTGTGTGTGTGTGTGTGTGTGTGTGTGTGTGTGTGTGTGTGTGTGTGTAGTAGTAGTAGTAGTAGTATCAAGAACAACCTACATATCCAATACTCAAAGGTCACAGGTGTTACAGAGGGAAGCACAGTCACATAACACCCGCCAGCGCACTACAGACACGCAGGGCAAGGCAGGAAGGCGAGGCGGCGCAGGACAGACAGGTGAGTATATTTGGCCAATCCGCAGGTAAGGTCACTCCATGTTTTTTGTGAGGGGCAAGAGGAAAGTCTGGAAGGAGGAGGAGGAGGAGGAGGAGAGGGGCCTGGATGATGATGAAATAAGACGAGAAGGAGAAGAAGGAGGAGGAGGCTACAAAAGAATAAAAAAAAAGTTAATGAGCAGGAGAAGGAAGAGGAGGAAGAGAAGGGAAAGGATGAATAGGAAGAGGAGTAGGACGTCTGGGTGATAAAAAAAAAGAAGAAAAAAAAAAACCAGGAATAGGAGAAACAGAACCGGAAGGATGAGTCAGAGGAGGAGGAAGAATAGAAGAGGAGGAGGAGGAGGAGGAAGGAAGACTGAATGAAGTGGGAGAGAGGAAGGTTGAATGAGGATGAGGAAGAGCTGGAGATGACTCAAGCGAGGGAGGGAGGGAGGGAGGGAGGGAGGCGAGGAAGGGAAGTGCAGCAAGTGTACACATAAAAAATAAAGAAATTACTCGGCCAGCTGTTCACTACAAGGCGGGGGTGGTGGTGGTGGTGGTGGTGGGAAGTAGTGGCGGTGATGGAGAGGTGGTTGTTGTGATGGCGATAACAATAATGAAGCGATGATTCTGACAGTAAAATATATAACATGTGGTCTTCGTCTCTGGTTAACTATAGGAATAAGAGTAAGAAGTTCTCTCAGGCAATATAGTAATTAAATAATGCTTCTGTAGTTTTGGTTTCGATGTGAGCAGTATAAACACAATGATGATGTCCTCACTTCGACTTTTCTTCGTCATTTGGTCTCGCACGACGTGGTAACCCTTCGTTCATTCTCGCTTTCTTTCCTCCGTCCCTGCATACGCGAATATCCTCCCTTCCCTTCCCTTCCTTTCCTATTCTATCCTATCCTTTCCTTTCCATTCCCTTCCCTTCGCATCCTTCTCTTTCCATTCCCTTTCCTTCCTTTTCCTTCCCTTCCATTCCTTTCCCTTGCCTTGCCTTGCCTTCCCTTTCCTTATCTTCCCTTCCTTTCCCTTGCCTTGTCTTGCCTTTCCTTCCCTTTTCATTCCCTACCCTTCCCTTGCCTTGCTTTGCCTTGCCTTGCCCTCCCTTGCCTCGTCGTTGCAAGCTGGGTTAAGGGATGGCACGGCGGGGACAGTTTACGAGCTCCAAGTGGCCCAGAGCCTCTCCAGCCCCGAGGGACAAAGACACGCTCAGAGGGAATATCCAAGTCCTCGAGTGGCTACTGGGTGACCGTGCCGGGGACTGCCAGGCTATTAAGTCGTTCTGCCTGGAAAATGTGCAAGGCTCCATAGACTTTAAAGAGGCAATGTCCGATAATAATTGAGACTGAAGTGTTACGACGGACTCATTGTGGATTATAGCCGATAAAGCTGCGTAGATAAGAGTCCTGGAGCGACATGAGAGCAGCGGACCAGTGCATCTCGACTACGCATTCAGATTCAAGCTCTGTTTCGGCCCGCCAGCATCCCAGCGACACACGCCGGCCGGCACCAACGTGCAGCCAACCACGAAGCGCGCTGACCCTCGCCTCAAGGCCTGGCTGGGTGGTGCCGATTTTATAGAATTCAGTTAGTTCGTTTCTTTGCTCACTCTTTCTCAGTACATGTCGAAGATTTGATGCTACCCTTCTTTCTTTCGATTTTACATCTGAGAACGAATCC
>NC_066548.1:585000-657500 GCF_024679095.1 Eriocheir sinensis
GAAATACCGACGAGAGAGAAAAAGAGAGAGAAGTAGTTCCCCAAAAAAACTAATATTGCGAAACTGAACAGAAGAAGAAGAAGAAGAAGAAGAAGAAGAAGACGATGACGAAGACGAGAACAACTATAATGACGGCTAAGATAACGAATACAACGCATACGATGAGAGAGATACTACACTATGCTATTTTAAGCGTACTAAGAAGGGGATGCTGGAAAGGAGAGAGAGAGAGAGGAAGGTGTTAAGCAAGGAAGGAAGGCAAGAGGAAGGAGGGTATCGGGGTGGTGACAGCGTTAGTTCAAGGGAAGATATGATATGATAACTTAAGATACTATGATAACTTGGTGTTGGCGCACGAATGACAAGGTAGGAGGAGAGGAGGGAAGGAGCAGTAACAGTAAGGAAGCCAAGAGGAAGGTATCGGGGTGGTGGCAGCGCTATTTCAAGGGAAGAGACGCTATGATAACCTAAGATACATGATAACTCGGGGGGTTGTTTAAGAGGGAGATGCTGGGAAGATGAGAGAGGCGTCAAGTAAGGAGAGGAGCAGTACGAAGGCAGGAGGAGGAGGTGATCGTGTTGGTGGCAGTGCTAGTGTGCGGGGAGAACGGAGGCAGCTGTGCAAGAGTGCCGGGGCGAGGCGCGCGGGAGGCTGGCGGGCAGGCAAGAGACGGACGGGCAGGTTGTCTTCACGTGAGCAACACGAGGGTGGCGGCAGGGAGGAGGTGGTGTAGGCGATGCTGGTGCTGATGGTGGTCACATTCTCTCACGTCTGCTCTCTCTCTCTCTCTCTCTCTCTCTCTCTCTCTCTCTCGTTGTTAGCTATAAATATCACCAATTCGTCGCTTTCTCCTATTACTACTCGTTCCTAAAGATATCTTGGTGATGGGCACTGAGCGCTCTCTCTCTCTCTCTCTCTCAATAAATTCGATCGCACGTCAAAGGAGGAGTAGTGAAGTTCGCGTCCACGATCGGGTCTTCTTAGTATAGAGGCGATGGGTCAGTCAGTGTTCTTTTGTTAGTTCACCGTACAGTGCCCGCCCGATCAGGCTTCTCCGTCATCCTCATCCAACCTCTGACGCAACCCGACTACCCTGCCTTTGGTAACGTCACGAGGACATGACGGGAGATGGTTGTTCTTGGTAGGGGGAGGAAGAAGAACGCAAGACGGAGAGATATAGATGAGGGAACGGGGTGAGGAGTGGCGGGAGGGGTTGAAAATTGGATGTTCATGGCTGGGGGAGCAGAACGCAAGACGAAGAGGCAGAAACGCGGGAACAGGCTGGGAAGAAGTGGGGGGAAGGGCTGCACATGAAAACAGGAAGCAAGATAAGCGTAAGATCGTTGGTTGAGGTGCCGCCGCAGGTCAGACCACAGAACGAGAGATAAGCGACACATTGTTGGGGACTTGCATCATCGGCGGAAATACAGAAGTGGGGAAGGGGGGAGGAAGGAGCCAGCCTTGCGGCACCCCGTCCTGGAGCGTCCTCTCGGCGGGGACTCGCGAGAGGCTCTGAGGAGTCATCAGTCATGTAAATTGCAAGGGAGGGAGACGTGGTGCTGGGAGGAGGAGACAAAAAAGGGGGCGGGGGAGGAGGAGGATGCTGTAAGAAAGGGGGGAGGGGAGAGAGGGATAAGAAGGAAGAGGAGGAGGAGGGGGACGAGAAGGAGAGACAGGAAGGTGCTGTAAGAAAGGGGGAAGGGGAGAGAGGGATAAGAAGGAAGAGGAGAGGGGACAAGGAGAAGGAGGAGGGGGACGAGAAGGAGAAATAGGAGAGTGCTGTAAGAAAGGGGGGAGGGGAGAGAGGGATAAGAAGGAAGAGAAGAGGGGACGAGGAGGAGGAGGAGGGGGACGAGAAGGAGAAATAGGAGAGTGCTATAAGAAAGAAGAGACTAAGACGAGGAGGAGGAGACGGAGAAAGAAAGAAAGGCGAAGCAGCGAGTCAAGGGAGGGAGGAGGAGGAGGAGGAGGCTGGTGGTGCAGTGAGCGAGCGGGTAAAAAGAAGAAATAATGAGCCTGGTCGGTGCATGGTGATCACGTGCCGCTCACGCCACGGCCACACACTCGCCCCGCCTCGCGTTCTCACTCCTTACATTCGCCGCCAGGCCCTACGCTCCTCCTGGTCTACCCGTGTGTGTGTACGTGCGTGTGTGTATGTGTTGCTCGGCCTCGAGGTTGCTCCCCCGTGTCCTCGCGCCGTGATTGGTCGAGGGCGAGGGTGTGTGCGCCCCGCCCCCCTCCCTGCACCCAATGAGGCAACATGATCTCAGGGTCATGTGCTGAGCTGAGCGCGGGAAGGGATTGGAGGAGGGAGAGGGAGGGAAGGGGTTTTGGAGGGGGAGGGGGTAGAGAGAGAGAGAGAGAGAGAGAGAGAGAGAGAGAGAGAGAGAGAGAGAGAGAGAGAGAGAGAGAGAGAGAGAGAGAGAGAGAGAGAATCACTACCCCATTCCCCTAAAAAAAACCCACGATTATAGAAAGTAGAAGGCTAAGACGTAACAGAAAGAAATTAAAAAAAGGAAAACAAGGGGAAAAAAAAAGAATAAACGGAAAAGAAGGAAAAGCAAGCAAGGACACAAGTAAAAAGAGGTGAAGGAGAAGGACGAGATGAAATGAAAAAAAAAGACAATTATAGAACGCAGAAAAATGGACAAGAAAGAAGATTAGACCAAAGAAATGCAGAGAGAGAGAGAGAGAGAGAGAGAGAGAGAGAGAGAGAGAGAGAGAGAGAGAGAGAGCAAGGATGGACGAAGACAGAATATTTAGTTGACGCGACAAAATTGATGAACAGACACGCAAGCAAGAGAGAGAGAGAGAGAGAGAGAGAGAGAGAGAGAGAGAGAGAGAGAGAGAGAGAGAGAGAGAGAGAGAGAGAGAGAGTCTATTAAGTATGCAAGAAGTTGACGCAGCTAAAAATGGACAGACAGACAGAAACACAGACATACAGACAGACAGTTGAAGTATCACTTGACACAAACTAGCTTCACAACGTCACTAGCAACGCTAATCCCTACTTGTGACGTCTGGAGAAGGAGGAGGAGGAGGAGGAGGAGGAAGGCGGCTAAGGTTGATATTTGATAAGGCGGGAAGAGGAGGTGGAGGAGAAGAGGATGAAGGAGGATAAAGAGGAACAGAGAAGAAAGGAGGAGGAGGAGGAAGAGGAAGGCGGCTAAGGATTATGTTGAAAGGGCGGGAAGAGGAGGAGGAGGAGAAGGAAGAGGCGAAGTCGAATAAGAGGAAGAAGAGCAGGGAGGGAAGAGGGCAGAAGAGGAGTGAAACGGGAAGGCGATGTTACTCTTGGACGGGAAGATGCGGCGGAGGAGGGGGAAGAGGAGGAGGAGAAGGCGCAGGAGAATAGGCCAGAGGATGAACAGGACCAGGGAGGGAGGAAGGGAGGGAGGGATGGCGGCGAGGTTACTGTTTGGCGGGGCGCTGAACTCCTTTATGTAACTCGCTCCAGGATGCTGATTCAATGAAGACTTTTTGTGTGGATTTTCGTCTCGTCTGCGGAGCCTGGACCACGTGCGCGCGTCGGTTATCAGTTATCAGCGCAGCGTCTATGCGTGTGTATGTGTAGGTATCCGTGCGTGAGTCGCGTGTTTCTTCTTCTTTTACTCGATAGCAGAGACTCGTGTTAGCGTTTCCTCGTAAAGACCAAGACGAAAAAGAAAGCGAGGAGATTATAAGGAAAAAAAACCTGTAAAACGACAAGGGAACAAACCGAAGAGACTGTAAAACGAAGAGAGAAAATACGAAAAGATTATAAAACGAAAAAGAGAATAAAACAGAAAAGAGAATAAAAGGAAAGATGATAAAACGAGATTGTGAAGTGAAGGCGACTCGTGTATAAGTTTTGTTGGAACAGAGATGCTGGCAGGCCTGTAGTGGTGCCTGCCAACACACACAAACACACACCTCAACTACTCAGGGTTAGCGCAGCATCCCATTAGCTAACACATCTCGCGCATCCTACTAACTTTCTTTATCCTAATCTCCTTCCAAGCCTTCAACGACCTACCCTAACGAGCGCTGTAGTGGCGTGAACCCGTCCGCGTGAGCCACTAAGCCGTCGGAAACACGGGAGGACAATAACCCGCCACGACACACACAAAAAACGTCCCGGGAAAAAACTGGGGAAAATATCGACTCAAACCAACCCTCAAGAACACCAAGCAGACAGACAGCAAAGCGGGTCAGGCAGAGTCGTCCCCATTGCCTGAATCTGCTTACCTGAGAAGCGTCCTGCCTGAGCGACGACGTGGACACAACTGCAGCGCCGAGCAAAGGGAGCACTTCAGCACACTTGCGGTGGGCTGGCGTGTGGGGCGGGAGATAAGAAGGGGGCGGAGGGGCTTGGGGGGTGAGGAAAATGGTATACCGTTGTTGACTGGCCAAGGCAATTGTTGGTGAGGGGAGGGTGACGAAGGAGGGAGGGAGCGGGGAGGTGAAAAAGAAAAAGGAGCAGGGGATGATAACACGTTAGGCTCGGTGTCAAGACAAAAAAGCAAAAGAAAAACAGGTGGAGGAAAAATCACCCAGTTTGGTATCCTGCAGGCATCCTACGCAAAGGCTCCAACTCCCTCCCTTGTCCAAACCCTCCCTTGAAGACACTTTCCACGAAACAGCTTCACCGCCGCCAGACGCAAGGGATGACGCAACCTGCCTCACAGGGACCACTGGCTCTTCATGTGAATTTATTCCACAGCGATGCCCAAACTGACCACATAACGCAATGCTCAACCCTGTACAAGCATTCCAAGTGTTTCAGCGGCGGCCCACGTGCCGCTGCCCCGCTGAAAAACGCCAAGGCCATGCCAGCGAAGGCGTGCGCCCTGTCATGCTGCATTACCCCGCAGACACACCACCACAAAGAAAGACAACTCGCAGAAATTGGAGAGCCGTTCGTTTTTGTTCCGGGTGAAGCATTCCAGGGAGATGTCCGCTCTCTCGGGGCTTCTCAAGATAACGCGAGGCGATAAGTGGCGGAGGCTGATAAAGCGTCCACACCCACACCGTGACGGCCGTGGGGACGACGCGGGGCGGGAGGACGGCGAGTGAGTGTTGATGATGTAACGTGGGCGAGACGGTCATTCCCGCCTAAGGAACTGATTTTTTGTTTAAATCTGCGTTATGCGCGCGCACACACCCACACCCACACACACACACATTATATATACACACAAATAACTCGACCTCACCCATGGAAGAGGAGGGTTATTTTCAGCGTGAGTTGGTCGTCGCGGCCACCTGCCTCATCCCGTTTTGTAGAGTGTTGTAAATGCCACAGAGCCAGGCTTTCCCCCCCCCCCCCCCCCCAGCCTCGGCTCGCCTGCCAGAACAATACCGATGGCCCGCCCAAAACAGCCGAACAGCCGGTGGGTGGAGAGCCAGCCGAGGAGACAAACGGCTGGCCTCATCCGGTGACCCGACCTGTGGCCTTCGTGCCGCGCCGGCCCCGTGAGCACCACCGCTCGCCCGCGTGGTGCATGGCGGGGCACGTGTGCACGCACAAATGCAAGCACTCTAAAGAGTAAGCAAATTTCATGCAGCCTCGGCAGCGGCGCTGCGAGGGCACGGTGGTGGGAGTGGCAGGAACACCGGGCCGCTGTGTGCATGGCTCTGTCTAGGGCGCATTTAAGTTAACTGTAACAGCGTCTTAAGTTAACGAGGGCATGGAGAACGAGGCAGTCTTGCAGTGTGTTGAGGACGATGGCTGTTGCTCGACAAGCCTGTCTAGAAGCCTGTCTGCTGGGCTCGTGGCTTGGCAGCCTCCGAGCACTTCACCTGAACGTTCATGATTTCTTCAGCCTTTATTCAACACTCGCGGCGTGACTCAGGACAACGTTTATTTGGTCACAATAAGAATGTATCTCTCGCAAAGTCTTGCGTTCGGATCCTGCGAGTCACTCGCTTCCTTAATGCGATCAACTAACATCATCCCTTGTACAGAAACTCAATTTAGCATTTTTAAAATTCTTTTCCTGTCTTTTTATTTTGTTTCAGGAAAAAGTTGTAAGTTTTTATTGCATTCCTCCGCAACAACCTTGGCGGCAGCATCCTTGAAAATATAAAAAATCTGTTCACCGACCAATGTTCGCTGCTGCTGCTGCTGCTGTGTATATAATGTAATGCAATCGTCTGACACCAGCTCCTTCCTAACTCAGAAAGGAAAGGTGGACATTACTTGTCCCTTTTCTGCTTCATTCTTGACAAGCTTTCTCTTTCTTTCTAGCACCACACAGCACGCTGCACCACATCCACGTCACCGCAATGTTCAGTCTCGCGCCCTTTTTGTCCATGCACACCCAGGCCTGACCTTGCCCCACTCATCCACTGTGTCGCGCCGATAACTGCAGGTCTCCCCCACCGACCCAGACACACCCGCCACACATGTATACACCAACCCTCGAGTTTTTGCTCACACGTGTTCTACACACGATACTTTTCACTTTACTTCTTATACCCGTCATCTCTCATTTATCAACTATCTTCATACAGTTTATTTCCTACCTGGACTCTAACATACTTCTACACATTCTTTCCCTTCGGTACTTACTCTCCCTTTTCCCCTATCCTGCCCTGTCTCGTATCCCGATCGATCTTCCTAATATTAAGGTTGAGGCTCCGATCTATCTGGCATCGCATGAACCACCACCACCGGAACACAGTGTTGCGGAGAGCTTCATAAGGCGCCCCAGTAAAGCCTCGGGCGATTACGAGTGTCAATCAGGCCGGCGATATGATGAAGGGGCTGCCAAGTGGGTCAACCAGTCGGCCTAGGGAAGGAGGGAACAGGATAAAGGGTTGGCGACGGGAGGCGGGGAGAGGCGGGGAGAGCCAGGGAGAGGTGGGAAGCGGGACAACCTACGTCACAAACCGGCTAAAACATTAGTTAGGGTGACGCATGCATGGCCGCCGCGTGGTGTGGAGTTTGGCAGACAGAGAGTCGCGAGGCACAAGGGAAAAACTGGGAATGGATGCTGCACTAACTCCTAAGCCTTGAATCTAATAAGCAACTGTTTTTCCATGACTGTGTGTGTGAATAATGCACGTGGACTGTATTGGTCTCTGTCTGTCTGTCTCTCTGTCTAGCTCTTTCTCCTCATCACGAACAAGAACAACTCCTGATCATCATGCTTCTATATACGGCAAGACCTCGTCCCTCCACCAGTCTTCCACGACAGCCTCCACGAGTCTGGCTGCCCCTGATCTCTCCTTCCAAGGCAACACACACCTGACTGTCATGATGACTCTGTGCCGGCTCAGGTGTGTCCTCTCCTGTCCCTCACCTAAAAACGAACACGTGGTCACACAATGGACTTATGCTCGGGCAGAGATGGGAGACAGCCTTGTAGCCATGCACCTGAATTTGGCAAGCACAAACCTAACTGCAATGAACCAGTGTGTCACTGTAGCCTTGTTTTGAGCAGTGTCCTTCCTCGAGCTGTTTCCCATCCTCTCGTTTCTTGTTCTCCTTCGAGACCGCTGCTCCCCGGTGACATTCACGGCCAGACCAACGTTTACCGAGTCACTATAACCCCTTAACCCCCAAAACCTTGCCTTAGTTCACATGTAGTGCCATGCCAAGGCTTCACGATTAGCCCTCTCGAGCTGCCTAACGTCTCACAAAGGAAATAGCTTCTCAGATACGACTTCCTGAGGCTTAAGGTTGCGGAGAATTAAGTCCTGGGTGTGTTATCTTTTACGTTCGCCTCTTCCGGCCCAGAATCGTCAACTCTGGCTCGCTTAATCACTCACAGGCCTTGGCCTGACGTATTATAATAAGGAGTCGAGCCTTGCGTCCTCCATCACGCTTCCCTTAACTAGGAAGCAAACAAAAAAGACAGCTTAGGATTGATAGCCTCGGCCTCCACTTGACAAGACGGCTCATGACCACCACATCTCTGCCTTTATGGTCATGACCGCCCTGCTCTACCCAGTCACGCCCAGGGACGCTGCATGAGGACTTCCCCCGCACTAGTGTTCGCTTCTCCACTTGTGTACCCAAGACTCCCACATCTCCACCCTCAAATACACACATCATATAACCACGCCCCTCGACGGTCAGGGACGCTGCATAAGGACTAACCTACCTTGTCCCTGTCTTTGCCTCTCCCAACCCTCGCAGTAGTGTTTTTCGTTCTTCTCCTTGTGTTCATGGGTCCCACATCTCCACCCTCATATACCCACCTCCCGCCACTCCCAGGGATGCTGAATGAGATACCCCGCCCTTCCCCCTGTCTGTCTTTGCCTCTCCTAACCCTCGCTGTATAGTGTCTTTCGTTCTTCTTGTGCCCTCGACTTGCAATCTCCACCCTCATATACCCCGTCATATACACACGTCACTCCACTCCCAGGGATACTGAATGAGATACCCCGCCCTTCCCCCTGTCTGTCTTTGCCTCTCCTAACCCTCGCTGTATAGTGTCTTTCGTTCTTCTTGTGACCTCGACTTGCAATCTCCACCCTCATATATACCCACGTCATATACACATGTCACTCCACTCCCAGGGATACTGAATGAGATACCCCGCCCTTCCCCCTGTCTGTCTTTGCCTCTCCTAACCCTCGCTGTATAGTGTCTTTCGTTCTTCTTGTGACCTCGACTTACAATCTCCACCCTCATATATACCCACGTCATATACACATGTCACTCCACTCCCAAGGATGCTGTATAAGGACTCCCCTACCCTGCCCCTGTCTTTACCTCTCCCAACCCTCGCACCAGTGTTCCTCGTTACTCCCCTTGTGGTCACGACTCCAAGATCTCCACCCTCTTACACCTCTTCCCCGAGTCCCGGATCCCGCCACGCCGACGAATGTAAGTTCAAAACAACAAATGATCAAAAACAAAACAAGGAAAATCAGTAGCAATTAAAAACATCAGGAAAAGTTTGTAAGAATAAGGACATGGGAGAGTAAAGAGTAAGAGGGAAAGAATATAATAAGCAGAAGAAAACGAAGTTATATTTAGGACAAACTACAAAAAAAGAATGAGTATTAGAGGAATAAAAATAAACACGGAGGAGAAAAAGCAAAATTAAGGCCAAGGAAAGAATGACAAAAGAAGAAAGGAGGAAAAACAGCAACAACAACAAGGAATAAAAACAACAACAAAAAACAAGATAAAAGCAAGAAAACAAAAAAAAGAACAAAGATGAAAGCATAACAAAAATTCATCAGAGCGCGTAAAATTACCTTCGTTTTCTTCATATTCATCTAAAGACGTTGCATTCCTGTTCCTCCTCCTTACTCCCCCGCCCCCCACGGGTTCACGGGCCAATGCGACGGAGGTGAGCACAGAGGCCACGCGCAGCAATAGTGTTTCGCCCCCAAATTTATTAACTTTTACTCCTATGTCGCGACGCTCTCTTAAAACACACTAAATTAATTCATTCTCTCTATCTTTCTCTCTTTTCGTCTCTCTTTATCCCTCTCTCTCTCTCTCTCTCTCTCTCTCTCTCTCTCTCTCTCTCTCTCTCTCTCTCAAATCGTATAAACAATTAATTTCCCGCCGTTCCATCCACTGTAAGGGACTAGACCGTATTATTTATCTTTTTTCTGGGTCTATTTTTATTCAGAAGTGGAGTGACGTGTTGCTATATATAACTTCTTGTCCTAAAGTTTGCCTCCATTGTTGTATCTCCTTCCCCTCCTCCCCCCCTCTGCTTATTCCTCCTCCTCCTCCTCCTCCTCCTCCTCCTCCTCCTCCTCCCGTCTCCTTTTTTTTAATACTACTAATAGCTCGTTAGCCCTAAACTTTGCTCTTTTATCGTCCTCTACCTTCTCCTGTCCTTCTCCTCTCTTACTGCTTCTGTATCGGTCTCCTCCGCTTCGTACTTCCACTAACACGAGTAACAACGACGCACACAACAAAGCCTTCTATTTATTTTCTATTGACTTACAGATACTACCAACGTAACAATAGTGCGTGTGAGGTAGACAGAGGTGCGAGTGACTTCCTACGTTACAAAAATTACATCAGTATCAGTATTATAAACAAAAATAACAACAGCAATAAAAGCGAACAATGTGAAAAATAGCGACAATTTAACAACACAGGCTTATATATTTAGCGATAACCTTGTCACTATGGTGCTTGCGTGTATGCGTGTGTGTGTGAGACGGTGGCGGCGGGCAGAGGTGGAGGCAGAGACACGTAATAAGCTATACGAGCAATATAAAGCGAACAATGCTGATGATAACGACAAACAACACACTTATATATTTAGCGATAACCTTGTCACTATAGTGCTTGCGTGTGTGCGTGTGTGTGAGACGGCGGCGGCGGGCAGAGGTGGGGGCAGACGTAATAACCTATACGAGTAATAGAAAGCGAACAATGAGAACAATAACGACAATAACAACACTGGCATATATTTAGCGATAACCTTAAGTAACTATTGTGCTTGCGTGTGTGTGTGAGGGAGCGGCGGGTAGAGGTGGAGACAGAGATACATAATAAACTATACGAGTAATTTCCTGAAGCATAAAAACGAAAGGCCGAACTTAACTTAGCCTTCAAGCCGGATGCACGAGACTCGACAAACAAGCTGAATCTATTCCCTGACGCACAAAAAAACGCCACACGTGCATTGCTTCTCCTCCTCCCTTTCCTAATATCCTATACCGTGAAAGGGGAAACAGTATCAATGACGTAAAGATTCTCCATAAAAGATCGTGATATTATACTAAACTATTATATTTCCTAATGCACGAAAACAGTATAGCCAGCCACGCAAGCCGTACCCCTCCTCCTCTTTTTCCTCACAATATCCAATGCAAATGACGTAGGGTAAGGCAAAGATTCGCTCTAAACACTCGTGATATACCTAACTATTCTATTAATGGACGCCCAGAAACAGTAAGTCAGGCACGGATGCAGCATCTCTCCCTCTTAATATCCTATACTGTGAAAGGGGAAGCAATATCCATGACGTAAAGTAAGGCAAGGCTTGAATAAAAACACTCGTGATGTATCAAACCAATCTATTCCCTGACGCACACAACACAGTCTTGCGTGCAATACTTCCTCCTCTTTTTCCTAATATCCTGTACTGTGAAAGGGAAGCGATATCCATGACGTAAAGTAAAGCAAGGATTCGCTCTAAACGCTCGTGATATACCAAAACAATGCTATTCATGGACACACAAAAAATGGCCTCGCACGCATTTCCTACTTCCCGTCCTAATAATAATCTACAACATGAACAAATTACCAATGCAAATGACGTAAAGTAAGTAAGTGAAGGAAGTAAAGGAAGGATAAAGCAAAGTATTCTATTCACTGACGCACAAAACAGCCAGTCAGACACGCAAGCACCTCCTCCGCCGCCTCCTGATATCTTAATGCCGTGGAGGGGAGGGGCAGCGATATCAATGACAACGTAAGGCAAGGATTCACTATAAACACATGATTTAGCAAAGTGTTCCATTCACTGACGCACAGGAACAGTCTCGCAGCGTCTCCTCCTCCTAATATATCTTAATACCGTGAATGGGAGGGGTAGCAATATCCATAACGTAACGCAATGCAATGATTGGCTATAACAACAAGATATACAAAGCTATTTATCATTCACTAACGCTCAAGAACTGTCACCAATCTCGCAGTCCCTTATCGTAACCTACCATTCGAAGGGACATTTGTTATCCACGAAGCCTCCCAGGGAAGGACTTTCTGTTAACATACACTTAAGACAACACAGCACTTGATAACACTATAATACTATGGTGTGATGTGTTCTCTTGATGTATTTCGCCCATCAGGGTATGAAAAAAGAAATCGAATATGAACTTTCCTTTCCTTTCTTTTTCAACATGTTACGGTAGATGGAAGGGACATTTTTTATAGTTAACGAAGTACTTATTAAGACCAGGTGCGTGGGCCTTGGAAATACTCACCATCATCATCATCAGCAGCAGCAGGTCTGTCAGTTTCCCTACAGGACACTAAACCACCAACGTGTTATGTACAGTTAGCAAAAATAATGACAAGGTATATAAAAACCCATTCAGCACAAGGCAACTCTTTCCCCAGCATTCAAAACAAGAGTCAGCCACTTATGTAAGACCACCACCACTTTGAAACACACCAAACTAACTGCCTCGTCGGATGTACTGAAAATAAACTTCTACGCAAACATTCTCTCTCTCTCTCTCTCTCTCTCTCTCTCTCTCTCTCTCTCTCTCTCTCTCTCTCTCTCTCTCTCTCTCGTCAATGGATAAAAAAAAGGCTATCATAAGAATTCTCGGTACATGAACCCTTCAAATGACGTAAGCTATATTGCCATTCACCCACCGTCTGATCACATGCTGGTCTCGTGATCGTGTGTGTGTGCGTGTGTGTGTGTATGAAGGGGAAACCCGGACATAAAACTGGAGCGACTTCCCAAAACAAGACTCGTTTAATGGCACTGAGAAAAGGCGGAGGAGGCGGAGGGAGGGAGGTAGGGAGAGGGAGGGAGGGAGGGAGAGAGAGGGAGGCGGGGCAGGAAGGGTGAGGCTGCAGCGGCGGCGTCCGTGTGAGGTGAGGGGAAAGGGGAAGTCCCGCTCTCCCTTAAAACGGTTCTGTGCCCTCTTCTGACGTCACGATACCACCACCATCGCCACCACCACCACCAATACGACAACCACCATCAATTTCACAATCACCACCACCACCACCACCACTAAAAGGAAGAAGAAGAAGAAGAAGAAGAAGAGAGAGAGAGAGAGAGAGAGAGAGAGAGAGAGAGAGAGAGAGAGAGAGAAAAAAAAAAACAGTTATCTCCCTCCCCCAGCCTCCTCCACTCTTAAAACCTAAAACTACCTTCACCACCACCACCACCACCGCCAGTAATATAACAACCGGAAATGAACCACTGCAACCAATGAGAGAGATTTGGTAGGAGGGAAAGGTACAGAGAGAGAAAAATAAACCATAGGCAGAGGAGAGATTAGGTGAGGTAGGTAAGGATGGAGAGAGGAAGAAAGGGAAGGAGGAAGAGGAGGAGGAGAAGGAAGGGGAGGAGCTAGCAATGGAAAGCGAGGTATGAGACAGTAGACTTCATGATGCTTAGGAAGGGAGATGAAGGGGGACGGAGAGGAATGCTAAAAAGAGAGATGCAGGTAACGAGGGAGAATGAAAAAGTACAGTTAGCCAGGTGATACAAACAAGATACATGTGTGAGGGTGACGTGTGGAGGCAGACCGGAGAGGGCGGTGGCTGAGGGAATGGGAGAGAGAGAGGCGAAGGGACTGAGTGAGGATAGATGTGACGCCGCGGGTGATAGGGCAAGAGGCGCTCCTTCACGTAATGACCAGCGTCGAGTCACGGCCAGACACTCCTCCAGTAAAGACGGGGACAAGGAGGAAGTCGTGAGGACGAAAACACAGACCTCAGACGAGTTTTCGAGATTCTTCAACGAGGGGACGAGAGGGTCAAGGAGAGAGGGGTTGCGTGCTAGAGGAGGGTACGGGATGCCAAAGAACATTGTATATATGAGGCAAGGCATATCAGGGAGAGGACCATTCATTGTTCTGGCGCGAATAGGGGAAGGTTTAAGAACAAAGGGCGGATGTTGTGTTTATGTAGCTAGTGACATGCGTATGATAAAGAAGGGAGGGAGAGACACACTGTGCTCAAGACCTACGGGAGAGCGAAACAAGGCAGAGTAATGCGAGAAAGGGATGGTGGGCTTTCATCTGCGACAGGATGAGGCTAAGGATGGGAGGAGATGTTGCGTTTACATAACCTCACATGGGGAGGGGTGAAGCAAGGAGGCGGGGCAGAGACCGTGATCCAGTCTTGCGCAGGGCCGGGAAAGTCGTCGGGGCAGTACTCTTAAAAGGATGCTGTGTGTTCATCTCTACGTATTTCGAGGCTATAGGTAATACCGGGAATACCCCTCCTAACCCTTAACTCCTAACCTTTAATTTAATGGTGGAAAACGATGCAGCAATATCAATTGTGGACTGCAAGGATGCAAGGTTTTAGGGCGTGAGGATACCTGCGTCTCCAATTTAGGGCAAGACAAAGAGGAGTGAAAGGCTTACAAGGCCAGCGAGTTCGGCATCTTCATTCTGAACGAGGAGAAGCAAATTTTAACGATCGACTAAAAACTTCACCTCCGAACTTCTGGATGAGGCGAGAAAGGACACAAGAGGAAGAATAGGTGGTGATGCTGCAGGTGTGTGAGATGAGAGCGGAACGAGAGAATGGGACGGATGCTGCGTGCGTTGTGGGACGAGGGAAAGTGTTGGCCGATGTATAGGGAGGGTGACCCACTCCCCTCAAGGGCGGGGCCGTGATAGGGTATCGGAACCCTTGATATAGGGAGGAAGGACAGTGGGCCAAGGACGGCAAGATAAAGAAGAGAAACGATAACATGGACCAGTCTCAACAAGGTGCAAGGAGCGAGATGTTAAGTGGATAAGGGATGCGATTGTGGCACGTGCAGAGAGGAAAACATTGATACCAAAGATGATAGTGATAACATTGATAAAAATGCCCCTGCTAAGACTAATAATAATGATGGTAATAAAAATAATAATAATAATAATAATAATAATAATAATAATAATAATAATAATAATAATAATAATAATAATAATAATAATAATAATAATAATAATAATAATAATAATAAAAATCATAATGATGTATTGTATCATGATCATAAAATATTTAAGCAAAACAAATTAAGAGATGAAGTCATATTTATGTGTTGCCTCCACAAACACGCGAAGATGGGCAAACACTGCAGACAGACAGCGGCCCCTCACTCACCGTGAACCCGCGGCCACACACACAAGACGCCCTCAGACCGCCCCCGCCGCCGACTCCACCGCCGCTGTCATAATATTATCTCTGCAGCAATAAACATAATAAAGCCTTGATTAAAGACACGAGCGTACTCCGTGGCTCCTCTTCGCTAACGGAGGCGAGGCGGGCCACGGACAGTTAGGCGAGTGCGTCATGTTTTTGTGATAAAAGATGATCCCTTTCACCTTCACACATCTGTCCAGCCGCCAGGCGGTGCCGGCACTCCGCGGCGCCGCGGCGGCCACACCTCCAGCACGTGTTCACCAGCGCCGCCGACACGCACCTTCCGGGAAACCGGTCCTGTCCTGGGACTCCCGCGCGAGGGTGATAAGACGCGATCACGTGGTGAGCACGACCACGACGTGCGACTACCAGGAGAGCATGACGACTTTTACGAAATAGGAAAATTTTTCTGCAGCAGCTGAACGCCCCCAAGATCTCAGTAGATAGGTCTTCCAGGAGGCCTGAATCTTGGGGCCACGTGACGTCATCGCACAGTAGATGCGAAAGAACTAGTCTACACTAATGTTATTATAATTATTCACACATTAGGTGAGTCCAAGACACTGGCTGGCGGACAGACCTGTCCTTATGCGCACCGCCTCCGTGGTTTAGCATTTCCCCTTCCAGTGGCTGGCTCAGTGTCACAGGAGTGGTTTGTTTTATTGTCATTCCGAGTAAAATCGTTTCGTTGCATTAGAAACGTTAAACAAAGGCTCGGCAAGAGAGGCTACACAGACGACACGACACGACACAACAGAACAACAGCCGTGACTCCAACAGCGCAAATCTATTTGGAGGTGTGTCGGGGGCGGCGGCGGGTGAGTGAACACCGCGCGGGGTGCGTGACGGGGGGCACGACAGGGGTCACTGCCACGGCCGGGGGGAGGAAGAGGAGGAGGAGGAGGAGGAGGAGAGGCAAGGGGCGGTGAAGCAGTGGGTGGCGGCACACACACACACACACACACACACACACGCACTTCATTAAGCGATTTGTCGAGGAACTTTTGAAGCCAGTGTGACTAATGACGGGGTGGATAATTAATGACTGGCGGGAGGGACTGACTGACTGGCTGCTGGCGATGATGGCGGTGGTGGTGACGGTGGTGCAGGGGGCGACGGTATTAGTGATGCAGGTCGAAGATTCTGGTAATGATGGAGATGGTGGTGAGGTAGATGGTGGTAGAAGGGTGATGATGGAGATGGATGTGAAGGTGTCGATTGCATTAGTGATAGGGGCGTGGATGGAGAATGTGGTGGGGGCAGGTGATGATCGTTGTAGTGGTGTTGGTGGAGGAGGTGAGTACGAAGGAGTTGACTGTATTAGTATTAGTGGTGGGAATAGGGAATGCGGTTGGGGAAGGTGTTGATGGTAGTAGTGGTAGTAATAGTTGCATTGGTAGTAGTGGTGGTGGTGGGGGAGGTCAGAAGGCTGAGGTCACCATCACCACCCAAGCAGCTGAGCGCAGTCTTGTGATGACGAGGCGACTCAGCATCGCCACCTGATCACCACAGATACCACTACCTGATCACGGGGCGCCCACGCTCTCTCGCTCCCTCCCGATTGCTCAACTGACTTACACTGAGCTATATGTATGTATGTGTGTGTGTGTGTGTGTGTGTGTGTGTGTGTGTGTGTGTGTGTGTGTGAGACAGTAGTAGTAGTAGTAGTAGTAGTAGTAGTAGTAGTAGTAGCAAGGAACTGGTAAAAACTGGAGCAATTATGTCAACGAAGACGGAATTTGTGGTCATATGGCAACGACTAGAAAAAGTGAACAAGACAGTGAAGTAGTAGTAGTAGTAGTAGTAGTAGTAATAGTAATAGTAGTAGTAGTAGTAGTAGTAATAGTAGTAGTAGTAGTAGTAGTAGTAGTAGTAGTAGTAGTAGTAGTAGTAGTAGTCGTAATCGCTGCTGTATTGTCGCTAAAACCAGCACAATAGTTGATGGATGTGTAACGATAGTGGCGACGGCAAGATTGAAGAGGGCAGGACCAAGAGGCAACGCGCGCCGTCACTCAACACACACACACACACACACACACATGCTAGCACTGCACCTCGCTCCCTTCCCTCCCCTCTCCCCTCCTCTCCCTCCCCTTTTTCTCTCTCTCCCTTCCCTTACTCCCCTCACTCCTTCTCCTCCCCTCACCTTGCATAACCTTCACTCCCAGGACCCATCTCTCTTGTTATTTATAAATATTGCCTTGTCCCACACGCCCACGACGCAGCGAAGACCACCATGCTGACAGTGACGAGAGAAGGAGGAGGAGGAGGAGGAAGAGGAGGAAGAGGAGGATGCTTCTTGTCAATCATTACCATGTACCTTTGGCCTGAATGGAACGATTAAAAAAAACACTTGTATATCTCCACGTGTATCCCTCCTCCTCTTCCCCCTCTTCCTCCTCTTCCTCTTGCCGCTGTTATTACTGGAGCCATGCCAGCTTGTACTGCCCGAGACTGAGGAAGGAAGGAAATCCCGTGACTTCTATTTGAGTCACGTACTGAGGTAACCACGGGCTCGATTTTGCCACCTGTCTGCCGGTCGTCTCGATGTAAAAGACTGGCCGAGTAACTTGAAGCTGGTTGGCCGAGTGACGAGTTTTTGTGGGCCGAGTAGCGGGTTGTTGTGAGCCGAGTAACAGGTGTTTAGGTCCGAGTCAAGGGTTACTGTGGGCCGAGTAAGGGTTTGTTGTGGGCCGAGTAACGGGTTGGAGTGGGCCGAGTAACAGGTGTTTAGGTCCGAGTCAAGGGTTACTGTGGGCCGAGTAAGGGTTTGTTGTGGGCCGAGTAACGGGTTGGAGTGGGCCGAGTAAGGGTTTGTTGTGGGCCGAGTAACGGGTTGGAGTGGGCCGAGTAAGGGTTTGTTGTGGGCCGAGTAACAGGTGTTTAGGGACGAGTAAAGGATTGTTGTGGGCCGAGTAAGGGATTGTTGTTGGCGCAGTAGCGGATTGTTGTGGGCCGAGTAAAGAATTCTCAGTAACCTCAAGTGAACCGAGGCAATGAAAGCAAAAGAAACTAAGTATTAAACAAGTAACACATCCCAGCCGAAGGACACAAACATTCTCAGTAACATCCAAGTGAACGAAGAACCTGGAGACGCGCCAGTGAGTAACGAGGTAACGTGTGGTGCGCCAAGTAACGCATTATGGCCCGACTAAACACCTGGCTGGCAGAATGACGCGGGGTGAGCCAAGTCTGTATGTAACGCCCCCTTGAGCGCGTCCTCTTGACTGGCTGCAGCCTATCACCCACGTGGACAGCACCTGGGCAGTGACGGGTAATAAGTCCACCCCCCCTCGTGTTACCTTCTCTTACCTATCACCCTATTCTATCACCCTCTCTCTACCCCCCTCCCCCCTTCACCTTCCCTTCCCTTCCCTACCTTCCCATTTTATCACTTCTTTCATATCTCTCTCTCTCTCTCTCTCTCTCTCTCTCTCTCTCTCTCTCTCTCTCTCTCTCTCTCTCTCTCTCTTTTCAGTCTTTTTTTTTACATTTTTTCTTTTTTTCCCCCATTTTCCTTCCCTTTTCTTTCTTTCCCTTCTCTCCCCCTTCTCACCTTTCCTTACCTTCCGTTCCCTTACCTACCTCCCTATCTTATTACTCCTTCCTTGCCTCTCTCGCTCGCTCATTCTTTCTGCTTTAGTTCACTGTTCTTTGTTCCTCATTTTACATTTCCTTTCCTTCCCTGGTTTGTATCTAGCTTCTTTCTTCTCTTTCCCTTACTCGCCCTACCCACCCCCAGTATCTTACCCTCCCTCCCTCCTTCGCCCCGCCCTTCCTACCTACCCTCAGCATCTGGTCAGTAACGGACGTCCCCCCAGAGGCAATCGAGAGGAGCAAAACAAGTGTGTCAATACCCACGTCACTTCCTGGCACCTGAGACTTCACGAGACACTTGCAAGAGACGAGATTAGGATAGTGCGTGATGGATGTGTGTGTGTGTGTGTGTGTGTGTGTGTGTGTGTGTGTGTGTGTGTGTGTGTGTGTGTGTGTGTGTGTGTGTTTAATTGCCTCATGAAGAAGAATTTCCTTTCCCGTGTAATTTGATGCAAAGAGGAGGAGGAGGAGGAGGAGGAGGAGGAGGAAAGTAGAGAAAGGAAGAGGGGAGAACATATACACGCAAGGAGGAGGAGGAGGAAGATGAGTAAGAAGGAAGGAAACGAGGAGGAGGAGGAGGAGGAGGAGGAGGGTATGATGGACAAGAAAAGATGAAGGAAAATGGAGAGAGGGGAGTGTAAGAGGAAATAACGAGGAGGAGGAGGAGGAGGAGGAGGAGAATGAACATGAAAAAGAAACACTGCACAGCACACCATCAACACCTTCCCCCTTGCAACACCGCCCAACACAGCTCATATTAACATAGCGTTCAGCAGCCAGCGGCCAGCGAGGGGAGCAGACGAGGCAGGGAGCTCCGTTCAAACCCACTCTACACGTCTCCACCTCTTGCAACATTCGCGTGACCCTTCTTTCCCTCCCTACGCTAGACGTCTCTTGTGCCAGCCAACCCACCAGCCAGCCAGCACCCAAGACAATTTAAAGCCTTCCTCAAGAGCTAGGAACAAAACAGTACTACGAGTGAGGATGATTTTCACGTCTCGACCTCTTGCAACATTCCCGTGACCCTTCCTTCTTTCCCTCCCCACGCCAGGCGCCTCTTGTGCCAACCTGCCAGCCGCCAAGACCAGTCAGTGTACTGCCTTCCTATAGTGCTTGAAACATGAAGGTACAGCTAGAAATATAGATTTTCACCTTAGGAGGTTAGAGACTGTGTCCATCCCTATGTTTGTATGTGAGAAAGACGAAGAGATAGGAAGAGGCAGAGGGGGAGAGAGAGATCCCTATGTATGTGTGAAATATAGACAGACAGAAAGAGAGATATCCTTATGTTTGTGTGTAATAGACAGAGACTGGGATCCCAATGTTTGTGTGTGAAAGACAGAGAGTAAGAGACAGAGAAAGAGAGAGCTCCCAATGTTTGTGTGTGAAAGACTTACAGAGAAACAGCGACACAGATGAAGCGAGAGAGAGAGGACAGACAAGAGATACATTCACCATCCCTTTGAAGTGTTTTACCAGTGCAATGTTCCGCTACAAGGACAAGCGGGATTCTTTTTGCTGGCTGGAGAGTCGGTGGAGGAGGAGGAGGAGGAGGAAAAATAAAGCTGATGAAGAATCTCAACGTATCTCTAGGAGCTGAGGCAGGCACCATGACACCTTCGCGCGCTGGCTGAGTCCACAAATACCTCGAGGTTAAATCTGTACACTTCCACACCACCGCCGTCTCCTCATCGCTTGCGTCCCCTCCCCTTACCACCTCCACCACTACCACCATCACTGCACCATACCGATTCTCAAGACTTTAGGTTATAGACACTCGTTCACTCTATCTTCACCATCGGCACCATAACTGTATCATACTTTCAAGACTTTAGATGATAGACACTCGTTAATTCTGTGCCTCATCTACTGTACCGCACCCCTCTCAAGGCTTTAGACTATACAAGCACTCATTAATTCTGTGCCTCCTCCACTGCTGTACCACGTCGATTCTTAGTACTTTAGGTTATACAGACACTTGTTCATTCTGTACCTCCACTACCACCGCTACCACCACCACCACTGCAGCATACCGGCTCTCAAGACTTTAGAATGCACATCACCTCCTCCACTACTGAGAAGGAAAGAGAGTTTGGAATATACTCAGAGTCTCCGTCTGTCTCTGTATCTTAACTGTCCTTTATCATTACAGTTTTCTCTATATTCAACGGATCCGGAACAGTTCAAGAGATGCTCACGAAGACGGTGCTCCAACAAAGTTTAATATAAGAAATAAAAAAAATGAGAATAACGATTTAGTTTGTGTAATATTGAGTGATTCTACGTACGCTCTCATGCTGCTGTGCTTTGATGTGATTCGCTGTAATGTCGTCCTTGTACCCGCACGCACCTCTGGACTGTGTATTGATCTACTTGCTGGCTTATCATAATGTATTTCCTCACGCACCATCAACTATCATCAGCTGCAGAACACAAGCCTTTTCTAGTGTTTTCCATGTCTCTGTCTGATGTTAAGTGTATAGTCCATTCAGCCCCGGCAATGGATCGAATTTCAGCTTTCAGTCTGGTTCTCTCCCCGCCCTGACTCCTCTTTTAAATTCAATTCTGATTATCTCTTTAATTCTTGGGTTGCCAGTATACTTTGGTTGTCCTGCAAGCCTCACACATCACCCACGCATCAACTCCACAACCACACCACGACTTGTCACTTCTCTAGGATTTGAATCAACCGAACGAAGAACCAACTTTTGACTTTCATCTGAGGGGAATCAAGCAATCAACAAGTGGAGTCGCTCATACACACAAACAGGCAATGGTAATAAAGGTATACGGTCAGCCTTAAACACAAAACAACAAGATATAGACAAGAAACAGGCTCAACGTGCATGCTATTGTAATGTCTCTAACTAACAATACAGCCACACGCAACACATCCCTGCAACAATTCAGAGGGCAATGACCTTTCTCTAATCCTCCGTCGCGGCTTTCGTTAAATCTTAGGCGCCGTATCTCATCACTGCGACCTAAATACTACAACTACAACTACAGCCAGACTAATTACATAAACAAATTCCCGCGTTGTGTCGAGTGTATATACAATTACATAAGTCTTGTCCCCTCACTGTTACATCACGAGTCTGAACCCCTCGCTGCACCCCAACACCGCTGGGTCCCTCCCACCGGCGCCACGCTACAGACCTGAGCCTCGATCCACCACACAAAGACACAACACTGAGGAACGAGTCTTTACTGGGAAAACTGAGCCCATAAAACACGATTAACCATCACACATCAGGAAGAATAGAATAGAAAAGATTAATGTGGAGCCTTACACTTGGATGCTGCAGACGGCCGACTCCGAGGCTGAGGACAGAGATATTGCACGAGGCGCCACATTGTCTAAGTCAGGCCTTGTAAAAAAATCGTTTATTCGTTATTATACAGGAAGAAGTACACAGTTCCTCCTTCTCCTTAGCATCAGACCTTCCGGCACGTCCACAGCAGCCTCGGCAAGGATAGCCAATCATACCCAGCCCTCCCTTGCCCTGCCCTGTCACGTTTACTCACGGGGTAAGTCGTGAAGAGTGAGGACATCATTCTTGAGGCGAGATTCAGAGGCTAGGCGCGGGGGGTTGGACAACGGGAGATCACGTACCAGACCACTCGACTCTCAGGTTTCGTCACCAAGGGAAACAACGACGAGCAGAGCGTGAGGAGCCCTGTGTCGGCGTGCAGCGGTGGCGATGGGGAGCAGGTGATGACGGAGCGGTGCCGGCAACGCGTCTGAGGGGAGCGCGGAGGACCAGGGACGCCGCGGGCCAAGGTAACACTACCAGCCAGAGAGCCGGTCCCCCGTCGGTCGGGCTGCGCCGCCCCCTAAACCCCTCGCGCGCCCCCTCCCTTATTTCATCACTCATGCCTCCCTCTATTAATCCCCCCAGACAACATTGCGTCCCTAAGATTAGCTTCATAACCCCCCTTTCCCCAGAATCTTTCCCCTGGCCCACTTCCCAAGGACAGACATCTCTGGCCACTTACCGCTCAATCTCCCTCACGTTGGCAATAAGTCGCCTTCACCTCTCGCCACAGCCGTCACCGCCTCCTTCCTTCCTTCCTTCAACGCTTACCGTGAAATGATGACTTCCACGACAACATCATTCATGGTTTGTGTTCGATCTATTCCTCACTATACCGTCACTGTACTTCTTTTAACCTGCGCCGTCAATTCTAATATTACGGTTCAGTCATGATGTTCTTGGCCTGCATATCGCTTCACTATAGCCATGACGTTCTTCCGGTTATTGTTTCAGCCTCCCCTGCCTGTAATACCACCTCTGCGTACCCTTGAACTCGCACATATATTAAACGATCTCTTCACTATACGCCATCTGCCTATTTATTTTCTCTCATCCACACATCACTTGCACAATCGTAGCATTAGACTCTCCCCCCTACACTCGCTACACATTACTATCAAAGCTCAGAGTAACTATCCTTCGCGCCACTAACTCTATCCATCCACTTCTTACTAACATCCACACGCCATCTTCACAAGCCTACAGAATCAGCCTCTCACTTCACACACGCTTCTGGGAAAGAGGAGGAGGAAAAAGGTCAGAAAAATCATAACCAAGGAGAGAGAGCAGAGAAATCACAACAAACAAAGATAAAAGGTGGTTTAAGTAAGTGGAAAGGAGAGGGAGGATAGGGGATGAAGGAGAGCACGGATACATGGAGAGATAATTAATAGAAGGTAAGTAATAGAACATTTAACACTGCTCCTATACTCTCTCTCGACCCAACCACCATAAGCACCCTCCCACCAACCTCTCTTTCCCCCTTTTGCTCTTTCCTCTCACTCCGCTCTCACGCATCACGGCACGCAGCGTCCCACCCACTCTCTCACATTGAAGTCTTAGATGGAAAAAGTCTTGTCCTTACGCTTTGATGCCGGGTAGAATTCTGCGAGGCTTGCTGTCTGATGTTTAAAGTTTTACTCTCGTGTTCCCGGGATGTCAGAGCTGCGGGATATGGACTAACGAGGTGGCGGGGCTGTCATCTCGTTGTGGCGTTTGAAGAGGAGTTAGAAGTTACGCTTGTGGGGCCGCGAATGACTTGGGAACTGCGTGTTGTAGACTAAAGATATCTTGGGGTTATAATCTCGTTGTAAGGTTTGATAAAGAGTTAGAAGGTATACACTCGTCAGGCCGCGGATGATTTAGAAACCACGCAATGTCGACTAAAGGCTTTATGTGGTTGTACTCTTATCGTATATAGCGTCTGACCTTCACTAGAGAGTATTAGCAGTTCGCAGAGAGGAGAACCGACACATGTAACCACTAGCATCAAACTGTTAACTTCCCAGCGAGTAAAAGAGAAAGACACAAGCCCACTGGAAGAAAGGGAACTCCGAAAGCCCAATCACCCAAGCAACAAGTTTTGGGAGCAGGCAGTTACCAAGGCAATACCCACCACATCGCTATCGCAAAGTCGCCGCTGAATCATCTATACGGCAGGAATCTAGGGCACGCAGATGCGATACACACGGGGACTAAGACGCGAGAAATGAAGTTTATAAGCGGATGACGTTCAGGCAACAAACTCTTCGCGAGATGACAAGTACCGACACAATTTTTCCTCTTGCTATTTCAGGTTACGAGCGCCGAGCCTCCTCTGACACCTGGCATGAAGCGTGAGTGATTAGCGCAGGTGACCAAGAGGAAGGAAGGTACCGAATTAGGCCAAGGATTGAAAAAGAGGAGACGGCAGGTGAGAAAGAGGAGGGGCATAAGGAGGAGAGGAAGAGGAAAGTCACAGCAACAGGGAGAACTGGAGGGAACATTAACAGAAATAGAAATACGAGAAAATAAGAAGAGAAATTAGAGGAACACGGATGTAATGAGGAAAAATATATAAGAAAAAAGAGGAAAAGAAAATATAAATTACAGGAGCACAAAGAAAATAAGGAGGAAAAGACGCAAGAAACATGAACACGGAAAAATAAAGAGGAAAGTCATAAAATAAACATAGAGAAAGAAACGTTGATTGAGAAAAGACGAGAAAAGGAGGAAAGGGGAGGAGGAATCTCACACACACATAAAAAAGGAAGAGGGTCAAGGTAAGGAAGAAAATAAGGAGGAGGAGGAGGAGGAGGACGAAGAAAAGGGGGAATATAAAAGTCAAACGAACCGAACGAGTAAAAAAAGGGGCAAGGAAGATAACGAAAAGGAATAGAAAAGACACGGAAAGGAAAAAGGAATTATAACGAAAGGAAATAAAGAAGAAAAGGAGATAATTGGATAGAAAAGAAAACGGAAGAGAAAAAAATATTAGAAATGAAATAAAATGAAATGAAAACAAAGAAAAAAATAAAGGATACTAGATTACAGACAGGAAATAGAAGGTTAGAAAAATGAGGGGAAAAAAATCACTTGCCTCAAACACAGCCGGCAGCAGCACCAACTCCTTCCTTCCTTCCTTGCCTTGTCAACTAAGCGTCGCCGCGGCCGCCCAGCCTCGAGTCCGCCAAGCCGAGCCGACCCGGGTTTCCTTGACTTTCCGCCGAGAAAACAAGATAATTACTGGGGCTAAAAATGAGGCTGTCGCTGCATGATGCCTCGCCACGCTGCCCCTTCCCCCTCCTTCCCCTCCCTCACTCAATCTGATGTCCCTCTCCCCCTCCTTCACCCAAATCGCTGCTCCTTCTTCCCCTCCCTCCTTGAATACGCTAGTCCTTCCCCCTCCTTCCCCTCCCTCACTCAATCTGATGTCCCTCTCCTCCTCCTTCACCCACATCTCTGCTCCTTCTTCCCCTTCCTCCTTGAATACGCTGGTCCTTTCCCCTCCCTCACCCCAATCACTTTCCTTCCCTCTCCTTAACTCACCCCATTAATTTCCCCTTCCCCTCCTCCCCCTCCCTCACTCCATGCTTCTCCTCATCTCTCTCCTCCATGTCCTTCATCCCATACACTGCCCCTCTTCCTCTCTCCACCCCCTCCCTTACCCAATACACTGTTCCTTCCCTTTCCTCCCCCCTCCATCATCCAATACGGTCCTCCTTCCCCTTACCTTCACCCAAACGCTTCCCCTCCTTCACCCCAATCTCTCTCTCTCCCCTCTCTCTCTCTCTCTCTCTCTCTCTCTCTCTCTCTCTCTCTCTCTCTCTCTCTCTCTCTCTCTCTCTCTCTCTCTCTCTCTCTCTCTCTCTCTCTCTTCTCTCTTCAAGAACTCCCGGAGGCCATACTCGGGCGTTTCATGTTCACCCGTCACTCGTCAAACGGAACACCAGTAATTTTACACTTGTGGCTGTAATTTCAGAGGTTAGACAAGATAAAGTCGTCGGGGAAGGTTGTTCACTCCATCGCTCACAACCCTTTCTCTTCCGCTCCTCTCTCCCCCCCCTCTCTCTCTCTTCCTGGCTCATTGGGACATTCTTAAACATATCAGCGCTCTAGCATACATGTTTGATAAGACTTTCATAGGAGTTTGATGCATTTCTAAGGGGTAGTTTAGTGACCTTGCTGTGAGTTTGACCTTTCCTCTGTATCATGAACCTAAGATATCACTCATTAAGACCCGACTGACCTCCTTTTTACTTCTTCTGTACCATTAACCTAAGATACCACTCATTAAAACCCGACTGACCTCCTTTTATACCATTAACCTAAGATACCTCTCATTAAAACCCGACTGACCTCCTTTTATACCATTAACCTAAGATACCACTCATTAAGACCCGACTGACCTCCTTTTTACTTCTTCTGTACCATGAACCTAAGATACCACCCATTAGAACCCGACTGACCTCCTTTTTGGCCTTTGGAAATAGTGTCTGTGAGAGGCGGAAGCGTCTGAGCATATCGACTCGTTGTGTCCTCAATTGAGTTCTTTATCGGAGGAGTAACAGCGTCCCTCCCTCCCTCCCTCCCAGCCTCCCTCCCTACCTCTCTTCACCTTCGTGCATAGTTGGTTTAGTCTTCCTCCTGATGCAATTCTTCGGCATTCTGAATAGTGATAACCTCGCGGGGCGGCTTCTCTTTCGCTTACAGGACTGGACGCTTCAAGGGCCTTTAATTTAATTTAATGGTATGATGATGCAAACGACGAATTCCTGTGCTGCTGTGAATTGGGTCCTTGGCCGCCACTTGAGCGAAAGCATCTCAGGGATCAACATTGCCAACTGGACAGTCAAGGGCACTTAGGTCCGTATATTCTTTAACATTTCAGCGTCAGAGCATGCACACAGATTTGACCAGGCTTTCGTAGGTGTTGTGGGCATTGCCATGGGGTACTTCTATGACTCTGGTGACAGTACGACAAAGCTTCTGTACCGTAAACGTAAAAAAACACTCACGAGAAGCCGATTCATCTCCTTTTTCGCCCTTTGGAAATTGGTGATGTGGAAGGGGGGAAGAGGGAAGCTTCTCAAAATACTGAGCTTAATTTTTCCCTTTTTTCTATCTCACGGAAACTTAAACACTCGAGTCTCCCTGAAAACTCTTACAGGGATCGATAATGAGGCGGTGGAAGGCGGAGCGACACGTACACTGGAGCCTTACATATATTTAACCCTCTTTACTGTTTACGGTATAGGAGTCAGGCCAAGAAAGGACGAGGCAAAATAATGGTAAAACGCCTACATCTTACGGCTCCTACAAAAATAAATAAACAGCGGAACTTAAGGAAAACAAACTTAAAAAGGAACAAACATACAGGCTTTGAGATATTCTGGAGACGTCAGCCTTACATCAGTGTACGCTGACGCACAACGTAAGATACGAAGGCGAAAACAGCAGCGGCCAGGGTACACAGAGGACATCCGCGGCCGTCCAACCCCACTACCCAGAGACCCTTGTTCCAGCACCGACCAGCGAGTGTCTTTTGGATACGGGAGGGGGAAAAGGAGAGGGGAGAGGGGAAGGGAGACGGAAGGAGGAAATGGGAGAGAGGGAGAAGGAAAGGGAAAGGGAGAGGGAAGGGTAATGGGTGAAGGGGAAAGGGAGGAGATAGGGGTCAGATTTCAGTTTGGAATGCCGGTATTGCGTAGTGGGAAAGGGTGGTAGGAGAGAGAGATTGGGAGAGAGAAAGTGGGAGAGAAGAATGGGGAGAGGGGAAGGAGGCAGAGAGAGCAAAAGGAAAGGGGTCACTGCTTCAATTTTGCTTGGCTTGGGAAACTAATACAAAGTTAAGCATCATCTGGAAAAGTTAACTAAAAGAGAAAAAAAACTATACGCATGATCACTGAGAGGACGTGATGTGAAGAAAAGCGATAGACGAGACGTTTATACTACCAATCACTCTAACCTGTCACCCCTTTCCTGCCCCCCCCTCCTCCCCTCTAAGCTCCTCCCTGTCAGACACTGAACACGTGGCTTACCTCCTACATGCCGCCCCCTTCACCCCTTGCCACAAGCCTTCCCTTCCCGTCACTCACGTCACCAAGCTACATCTCACAGCGGTCAATTTAAGTAACTGTTATCCACGTTTTCAAATTACTCTTCACAACTCAAGGGCTGACAAGGGAGTTCTCTCAATCTTGTTACGCGATACATCTGGTTCACGAGTTAGTTAGAGTCGAGGGAGGGAGGGAGAGAGGCAGTGACCGACTTTCCCGGTAACACGGCTCGGGGCGCTGCGTGGCCGCTCTCAGCTTGGCGAGGAAGCGTGAAGTGGAAATGAGAAACTCGACGCATGTGTTTCCCTCGACTCTCCGCTCCGGAACGACCGAGAGGAAACTTAAAACTTGTGTTAGGAACTTCGAGAGGCAATAGTTGACCTCAAACTTGAATGAGAGAGAGAGAGAGAGAGAGAGAGAGAGAAAGAATGAGAGAAAGAGAAACAGAATGCGTGTGGGGGGAAGAGTGGAAGGGAAAGGCGTCTGTCCCCTCACAGCCTAAAACAACACCGGCTGCTCCATAGGAATGTCTTACAGCGCTAGCCAGGAAGTCACCGAAGACCCTCTCCACGAAGTACCCCCGCAACGGTATCCCGCTAGTTTCCCCTTGACTCACAGTTCCAATAATGGACCGAATTACATCTACAAGCATACCGAGAAGGAAGGCAGGCAGAGGAAGGCAGGCAGAGAGGCATTTAAAACGATATTTTCTTTTTTATTCGGTTTGAAGGGACGAACGATTTTAATTTAATATCCAGCCACTTGTTTTTCACCATCCGGTCTCAATACGAAGAATCAATCATTTTTACCTCTCTGACTCGCTTTATAAGGGACGAATGACTTTACTTTAATACCCGACCTCTGAAATAACGGGGAAATAAGTCTTGCCTCGCCTATAAAACACGAAAGGGGTAGAAAATAGAACACCATTGGCCTGAATAGGAATGGAATGTATCTATCCGTCATGAAGCATCTGGCTGGGAGGCGGAGGTGATGGTGGTGGTGAGGGTAGTGAGGGCTAAGGTCGTGGTGATGAAGGGGGGGATGATGGTGGAAGGGGTGATGATCGGGGGAGATAGTGGAAGGGTGTTGGTGGTGGTGGTGGATGGGGGGGGGAGTGATGCTGGTATTGGTGGTGGATGTATAGGTTGGCGTCGGTCAAAGCGAGGCGCCTACAGCTGGTTCAGGCGCCAACAACTACTTACTGTGACTGCACCTGCGCTGCCAACCACGGCGCCGGGAAGAGAAGGGAAGGGGGAGGCAGAGAGGGGCACGTGATGATGCTGACGATAGTGTGTGTGTGTGTGTGTGTGTGTGTGTCGGCGCGCCCACAAACACACCTCCACTAAAACCAACAGACACTGGGTGAAACAAGCACGAGTTAATGACCTTGGAAATATGTCCACGCCCCTTGCAAGCAGATATAATAAGTTCTTAAGCCCGTCAACTCTCAAGCACACACATTTCTTTAAGACTTTCGCAGGGGTTGTGGGGTATACTTCCATGGGTAGTTTTAAGAGCCTGGTGATAGTTTGACAATGCATCAATACCATCAACAGCTAAAGGCACTTATAAGAACACGATTTATCTCCTTTTTGACCTTTGAGAATATTTACTATGAGCCGAAAGCGTTTGATATAATTCCCTCACGTGCTTGCCTTCCTGCTTCAAGACTCTCACGTGACCACCACAGACTCATTCATGCACTGATAACCTCATCCACATTGCATCCTCTTCAACCACCTAATACTGCAAGCTCATCTTACGTTGGAGTTTCCGCACGGTAGTTGTTCTAGGATATACGGATTGTCTCTCCTTTGCTTACTCGCTCCCCAAGACTCTCACGTGACCACCACAGACTCATTCATGCACTGATCACCTCGTCCACACCCTCTCCAACCACCTAATACTGCAAGCTCATCTTACATGGGGGTTTCTACACGGTAGTTGTTCTAGGCTAAACGAATTCTCTCTCCTTGGCTTACTCGCTCCCCAAAACTCTCACGTGACCACCACAGACTCGTTAATGCACTGTTAACCTTGATCTCACTCCTCTTGCCCCCTAATACTGCAAGCTCATCTTACGTGGCTGTTTCTATAATGGGAGAATGCACGGTATAAACTTTCAAGGACATACGGATTCTGATATCTTGATTAAATATACTGCCTCGTCCTCAGTCCTCATGCCGCCTAACACTGCAAGTTCATCTTACGTGGGTGTTTCTGTAATGGCTCAGTGCACGGTATTTTTTAAGTAGCAACCATTTTTTTTTAGATCATAGGGTATCTTATGGGCTTTTTAAACATTCCTTCCTCTTCCCATAACCTTCTTCCCACCTTCCTTTTCCCTAACACTCCAAGATAATTATTTTTCAAAGTAGTAGCCATTTTTGTTTCCGTGAGCCCATCCCGCCCTTGGACCAATGAAAGTCTTCTATTAACCTCGCCTAGAGTTACTCCCACAACCAACCTTGCGTCATATTGTCCGTCCTTCCTCTGTTTCATGACCGACCCCGTTGCTGCCTTACTTCCAGATCAGAGGAATGAGGAACTCTTGTTTGCACGCTTCCGTAAACATTTGTCCCGAGTTTTTTTTTTAATTAATAACGTCATCAACCCTTATTAGCTCACTACATGACAAAAGCTTTTCATAATGTCATGTCTCGTGTGTATAGGTGACTGCAGTAAACGTAATAGTCCCGAGGTGGTATATCAAGAACGTCATCAGTCCTTATTAGCTAACTGATGGACAAAAGCTTCCCATAGCGTCATCCGTCTCGTGCGCAAAGATGACTGCAGTAAATATAATAGTCCCAGGTGGGCATATCAACGTCATCATCAGCCTTTATTAGCTCATAACAGGACAAAAGCTTTCCCGATCGTCCTTCACCCCTCTCTCTCCTGACGTCAGAGTGTGCGTACTCCATCCCGGCCTGACAAAGCTTCTAATATTCTCTTTCCACCTGCTTCAATCTTAGCCTTCACTTTACAATTCCTGGGTTGATATGATGTACCTAATCTACTCAAGCCATTTTTTATTCCTAGTCGTTATGAGAACATCTTCAGTCTTAGATATAACAACAGGAATCCAGGCTTCAAAAAGTAGAAAATATGTACTGTTTACTATAATAAACCTCTCATAGATAATCACTGTTCCTTCCTAATCATTAATTCAGTAAGCTCTAAAAAAAAGATAAAGGCTTCATGACACCGATCAAAATATGCACCTCGTCATCGTCATCTATTCCCACCAAGCGACTACCGTAGCTTTTCATTTCTTCACCTCACTCACCTCACACATGACGGTAACATCTCAAGGGTTACGACAGAACACGTAACGAGTAGCTGCCTAGTTTCCTACCTGAACCTGTTTGGTGTAGAATAAACCGCCGCACGCTTCATTTCAATTGACGTATCTAACGCAACTCCCACATACGGGCAGATGACGCATACGCAATCAAGTATTACCGAGAGCGAACGAGATGCGAGGAAGAGACAATGTGCTGATCGGAATACAAGTAGCAAGCGATCGCCCGGCAGTTGACCCACTAACAGACGGGTAGGGAGAGAGTGAGTGAGTGGTGAGTTCTATACGCAAGATTCCTCCCGACTCTCGACCCTGGCAAAACAAGGTAGTTCTAACAGTTTCCACGGCAATCCTCATCCTAAGCACACACAAATTAATCATCAAATAAAAGTGCAAGGCTTACCGGACCCTCGACCAAACACAACAAACGGTTCACATCAATGATCGTCCTGAACACACACTAATAAATCAGAAAATAAAAGGCCTTGACCGCGAAATCTATCACTGTCTGGAAGTACTAATTTACCGCCATACTAACCTGCAATCTCATGAGTCAAACATAAGCTGGGAGATGCACTGACGCAGGGCTGGTTGAGCGAGGGAGGGACGTGGGTGTCTCTTCTGTGCTGCTACTGACACGAACTTGACCGAACACGCGATTGGCTGGACAGCGCAGTGACTTCCGATGGTGGTCGTTCACGTGCCCCTGTGTTGAGGGAGGCGGGCGGAAGACTGTGAGCGGGGCGGGAGATGATTGACGCGCCATCTATCTGTGATTTAGCTAGTATTCTCTCTCTTTTCCTCGCCAAGGGCTACGAGAAAATGAATATAACCACGAGATCAACATTGGCATAGTTACGATAACCATGTTGATTGCGTGGAAGTGTGATGCTTTATAAAACTGGCCCTCGTAACTAATTTTCTAAGTTCCTTATGCGATATTGATCTAGACTGGCAAACGAGCGATTATCCATTCACTTTTCAGGGCAATAGGTCTCAAAGTAGGATGAGTAATTTATTGATTCATATAATTTTAGTGAATTTGCGGTAATATTTTTGATTCGTACATTCTCTCTCTCTCTCTCTCTCTCTCTCTCTCTCTCTCTCTCTCTCTCTCTCTCTCTCTCCCCCCCCCACCCCCCCCCCCGTCTAAGTATACTCCCGAGACAAAACAGCCAACTAAGTGCACTACTCCAGCCTGTGTTTAGTGATTGACTGGGAGGACCACTAACACACGAACACAGTTATAATGGCTTTGTGGGCGTCCCTTAATAAGCTTAATTACACAGAGATACAGATAGATAGATGGAAAGATATATAGACAAATTACATCCTGCTTTCTCTCCCTCTTTCTCCCTCCCTCCCTCCCCCAACACATAACTTCTTGCATGAATAAAAGGAAAAATCTCGCGGGTAGTCAGTCTTCAGTGCCTCAAGGTTTCAGAAGTTGGCTAAGCGCAGTATAAGGCCGCCTCTCACGCTGACACTCGATCCCCACACGACTGTTAAGCAGGGTCGAGTCAAAAGGTCCTTAATTCTTCCCAATAACTGGCACCCCTTTCTTTAGCTGCCTCCACCAGTCTTTCGCAAGCCGACCGACCCTAGCTTCAGTGTTGCCGCCTTGCCTCATATACGTCTTCTGCTGTCGTTGTATTCATGGTCAAGCCTCATTTTACTGCATGTCCCGTTTCTTGTCACCGCTCTTGTTGTACTTTGCTTTCCAACGCCAGTAACTACATGACGCCTCTTCTTTCAACTTGTCAACTCCATGTCTCGTCTCCTCAACATTCCTGAAGGGCTGCTCGACATGACTGGCTTGTTTGCTTGTTACTCGTTACTTATCGCCATTCTTGTTGTACTTTACTTTCCAATGCCAGTAACTGCATGACGCCCCTTCTTTCAACTTGTCAACTCCATGTTTCTTCTCGACATTTCTGAAAGGCCGCTCGACATGACTGGCTTGTTTGGTTGTTACTTATTATCGCTCTTGTTTTGCTTTCCAACGTCAGTAACTGCAAGTCTTTTCCCTGTTTCAGACGTCCAGCTCCATATGACTGACTTGCTTGCTTGGTATTCATCACCGTTCTTGTTCTTTTTGCTTTCCAACGTTAGTAACGGCAAGTCTTTTCCCGGTTTCAGACGTCCAGCTCCATATGACTGACTTGCTTGCTTGGTATTCCTCACCATTCTTGTTTTATTTGCATGTCTTCTCCCATTTCAGACGTCCAGCTCTATATGGTTTACTCGCTTGCTTACCATTCCTCACCGCTCTTGTTCTCTTCACTTTCCGACGTCAGCGATAACCAATCAAGTCGTTTTGGTTCTGCTTCTGGTTATCTAAATCTAGGGGACAACGCCCTTTCTCGTGTCCTTGATCGCAGTTCCTCTTGTTTCGTGGGCTTTCTACCCAGGTTATACACCAAAGAAGTTCTGGATAGGTAAGAATGGTGCCTGCTGCCGCCCTTCTCCCAAGATGCAGCCTCCGTAGACCACGTGGAGTGACGGATAAGGAAGCAGGGACGAAAAACTATCCTCAGCGTTATGTAAAGATGATGCACTTGGGGTGAAAATAAATGCTGGTATTGTCCGGCAGCAAGCCAAGGCCACGCTAACATTCATGACCGTAAATTATTATCGCCGTGTTATCAGAGATTGGAATTCATTAATGACACGTGTGCAGCGACGCCAGCCAGCCAATCAGCGTAAAATGTGTGCCGCGGCGAGGGAGGGAGGGGACGCTTGCAATGGGTTTAGATCCCGCTCAATACTAATGATTCTCTTCTTTTGTTTTACATTAAGGGAGACAAATCGAGGAACAAACAAAAAGATACGTATGAAATAATAGTCTGCAATTCGCTATATCCACAAAGGACAAACGTAAGGGTGCCTCTCGCCTTAAGGAGTTTGATTGACATGTGAAAGAAGGTACTGTAAGAGCAATACGCGTACTTTTTATCTTACAAGCTTTTTTTTATACTAACGCCAACCAGTCACCTCAATTAACCATGCATTGTAATGAAAAAATAATACTGTTTGAATTACATGAAATTCGAATGACGTGACTTTTTGTTATAGGAGAGCAACCCTCGCGTAAAATGATATCTAGTACATTTACCTGACCAAAAGAACAATAAAATTCAGTTCCGGAAGAGATTTAGGCCCGATTTCACAGTCCAACACAGTGTCTTCGTAACAGCCCGAACCAAACTATAGAATCCCATATAATCCAAAATGGTGAGGTCTTCGATGCCACACTAAATACACAAGACTTTTCCTGTATAGTTTCATCAAATTTGTGAACTTAAATATAAACACCAAACACTATACAAGGAAATTTCGAAGGGTCTGGTATCGGTTTGGGAGCTTACTAACCCATCATGGGGAGCTGTGAAACTGGCCCTTAGTATTTTCGTCGATGATGCCCCCTGAACTTTACGCAACAAACCTTTCCTCGATAAACAGAGGCACACAAATAGGCGGGTCGAAACACACAAGCAGGCAGGTCACGGCACAAACAAGTGATGTGCCAATCCATCCTTTCCAGCATCGGTAAAGAGAGAGAGATCCCCTGCGTCATGAGCTCTCCCCCCTCTTCCCCTGCGTCCTCCTCCCCTGCCTCTGCGACTCATTCATTAGGCATGCCCATCACGGCCTATTGATGCTGCTAATGAACTGTTTGCTGCCAGAGTTGTGTCGAGGAGGTTTTAACGAGATCGGCTTTGTGTGAAATCTCTCTTAATGGCCATGGCAGTAAGTTCGCCCGGCCTGCAACCGCTCACAGTGGGACACGCCGAGCCCTGCGTCCAGCTTACTTAACATCAGTTTGTCGCTGCATCCGAAACACCGCGGCTGCTTCACAAGTCTGTCAATTAGTTCACCCAGCCTGGCAACCACTCGCTAGTCTACAGCCGCTTGACGCCGAACCCTGCGTCCAACTTACGCAACATCATCAGTACGCCGCTGCTTCACAAGTCTCTGTCCACTCGCTAGTCTGCCGCCGAGGAACACGCCGAGCCCATGCGTCCAGGTTACTTAACATCATCAGTCTGCCGCTTAGAAGACGCCGCGGCCCTACAGTATCTGGTTATATGCGGCCCCATCGAGCGTTGGCCTCCCCGACTCACCCATTATGCAAAGCTCTTATGCAATACAACAGAGACTCTATATGGGGAAGGGTGACAGCACTCTTAAACTATTCAGCTGCGTATGGTATGTGGTCTTGCGTAGGAGAGTTATATGATGTGTTTAAGTCATCACCGTCCCTTAACCACACAGCGCTCACTACCTTAAGGACAGTATCGCCTCAGAGCTAGTAACAGTCTCCTAAAAAGGTCTACGTTTAAACAGTCTTCGTTCCTTGCTTTATGACACGCTGTTCATTGTAGCTCAAGGCATGGAAGGTGTCGCCTCAGGTTGGTAACGTGCCGTGCGTCTAGCAGCGGCTCAGTCGTGTTTACTTGCTGCGTCTGAAGGAGCGAGCAACTTTAATATCTGGCTGGCTTTGCGGCGCGGCGAGGGAGGGGCGGAGGGAGGGCCGAGTGAGTTAGTGGCTCAGCGCGCCGTCCTCCCCTCACTACTGGGTCACAGCCGCGGCCGCCTCGATGTTGACAAAACGATAATACCAAGTAACAGCGTGTTCAGACTATGAGGTCACCGAGAAGAGCTGACGGGCGTGACGGGAGGCTGGTGCAGATACAGATGTGCCTCAGAGGGATTGGATGATTTCTTCTTTTACTTGATTTCGACATATAGCAAATGACAGCGCCGATAATTCCGACCAGTAGTGTGTGTGTGCGTGTGCGTGTGTGTGTGTGTGTGTGTGTGTGTGTGTGTGTCATCAGGTCAGTGAGATAGGCCGTGGACTGTGATTTTATGATAGGGCAGATACAGACGTGATGGTTTTTACTGTAATACTACATCTATCTCTCTCTCTCTCTCTCTCTCTCTCTCTCTCTCTCTCTCTCTCTCTCTCTCTCTCTCTCTCTCTCTCTCTCTCTCTCTCTCTCTCTCTCTCACATCGACAGGTGTGGGGTATTGAACTGCACGGGTTCTCGGTAAGTTGATTGTCAAAGAATAAAAAAAAAAAAAAAACGGAGGGCGGGGAGAGAGGGAAAGACTCGTTGGCAGAAAAGTAATGAAAAGTAATTTGAGCCTCGGACGGTGAATACTTGAAAGAGAAAGCTATAAGAGACGCAGCATCACTTTTAATTGAATTGGGTGCATGAGGAATAGCAACCGTCTATGTCACTACAGCATGAGAGCAGCAGCCAGAGAAGAGGAGACCGAATATAAGAGAGGAAAAAGTAGGGGATAAAACGACATGGAAAGTATATATAAATGTTTTGGTAGGAGTGACGAAGAAGCAAGTTTAAAGGAATGAGAGGAGCAGTCAGAGAGGAAGAGACCGGAGATAAGAAAGGAAAAAGTAGGATGTAAAACGACATGGGAATAAAATAGAGAGGTTCTGGGAGGAGTGACGAAGAAGCAGGTTTATAGGCGTGAGAGCATCAGCCAGAGAAGAGACAGGAAACAAGAGAGGAAAAAGTATATGGAAAAGGACATGAAAAATATATAAAGGCTCTGAAAAGGTTGACGAGGAAGGAAATTTAAACGTTTATTCACTTAGTTTTTTATCACAGCACTACCAAATCAACCAAAGAAGACGTATTAGAGGAAAAATAAACAACCAAAATAGATGTTATACGAAAAAAACATGAAAACAGTATGCTTTGGAAGGAATCATAAACATACATAAAAATACATTCGGTTATTCCATTAGTTCTGCCACTGGCGTGCTCAAACATTCAAAGCAGAAGCGGGATATGAAAGAGCATTCTGGAGGGATTGGAGATAAAAGCGAACCCATAACGTTATCTATCCAGCCTTGGTAAAGATGGATGAAAGCTAAAGTCTGGTCGAAGCTCCTGTCACCGGCAAGGATTAGCGAGACTGGTAAAGATACAGTTATGAAGGTTGTTACAGAATCGTCCTTTGTGTGTACCGCTCCCTCAAGAGACACACGGGCAACAGCTGAAGGATTAGGATAATACTGATACTTGGATGTTATCGAGGTCACGGCAATGGTGTAGAAATTATAACTTGGGTCGAATCTATGAACCTTGGGGGGCAGGAGAGGTATACATCCCTGACGCCGAAGTATATCAGCATTAACAAATAGAGCAAAGGAATGGCTTGGAAATTGAGTCTACTGTAATAAAAGGATTACGACCATGTATTTCATAACGTCAAGGTACATCGGCCTTTACAAAAACAGAAGAATAGCCTGGAAAGTATTACGTTCCTATGTATTGCTCAACGTCAAACACAATCAGCCTTCACAAATACAGCAGAAGAGACGCCTGGAAAGTGTATCTACGCAGTTCCTCCCTTCCCGGAGTGACGCTACCAGGAAGGTCCAAATATAGACTATTTTTCCACTGTCCACAGGTGCGCCTCGAGTGTGTGTGGGGGTGGGTGGGGGGGGGAGGGAGGTTGAGGAGGGGCAAGGGGGCGAGGGAGCGTCCAGCCGTCAGGTGCACGTGTCTCGCGGCGTGCCCTCCGCCCTCACCTGGCCTGGCACGGATTTACAAGACGACCCATTTGCCGCCCTCAAATAGCGGCGACACTTTCTGCAGCCTCGCCGCCACGCCCTCGACTCAGCGTGAGACTGTATCGCCGGCCAGGAAGAGTATGGGAGAGGGCTAGCAGGGGAAGGGGCTTAGTCAATGGTAGTCAATCAATACTATATATAAACCTGCTTGTCTACGCCCATCGATCAGCTGTGTTCATCGGATGCCTTGTTCGGGGCGTCCCTCTACATTCCCTTCCTTGTGCCTCGCCGCCAAAGTTCAGCCTTCAGGGACGGAAGTAAGGCCGCCGTGGCAGTCTTCCAGCCTGCTTGGATCTGTGAGCCTCCACGTGACATCCTCGCACACTGCTCTTTCAAGAAACTATAGTATGATAATATCTGGGAAACTGTATATAAAAAATAGTACTCCTATAGAAAACTTGGCACAGGTGATGGTATAAAAAAGAAATACCTGTTATTGTCCCTATCCACTGAAATGGCTGTGGGTTTCTACACATTATCATAGCATAGTTTCCCAGGGCGGCATTGTGTGAGGAGGAGGAGCTCAAGACCCAAGCTGGCTGACAGATCTGTCCACACGGGCCTGAGCTGAGCAGAGCCGCGGAGGACACAGCCGGAAGAGGTCACTTAGCCTGGCAAGCTCCCTGTTTTCCCACCCCGAGATGTCGTGTGTCCCGGGACGAGGCACAGATGGCGGTGAGTCAGTGGGGTTAATGGACGACCTGATTCAGGAAACATAAAACTTGTCACTAAGAGGCTTTTCATGAACACCGTCGTCATTACCGCCTAATTATACAACTTGACAATGATGTGATTCGATGTATATTTGGTAAAGCATTTATGTATACCAGTTGCCGAGGATGACACGACCCTTGCTAATGTGACCCCCCTTATCATTTGGAAGCTTATAACTGAGATGTTTGCAAGTGTACAGAAAACAGGTCACGAATACAAGATCTAAATTAAGATTCCTCTGTTCCCTAGTACGGCTTTAACACAACCTAGTCAACTAACATGCTGATAAACACCCAATTTCAGCAACAAGAACTATAAACATCCCTGGGTAAGTATATCTAAATGCGCGAGTGGCTCTCAGTTCAACCCTCGACTTCCTACAGCCCTTATAGGTTTGCGTCACTAGCGGAGTCAAGGAGTGGGAGATATAGGAAGTGGACGCGGGTATGCTGTTATTGTTGTTGCTTTTCCCCTCGAGGGTTCCGGAAGCCTTTAATCCTTACTAGGGATACCATTGTGTTGTGTCCTATAGAGCGACTACCAACCCCATTATATTACCCTGTTGTGTTGTATATTGTGTGACTTCCCTTACTCATATCGTCTCGTTTGTCAACATCAATATAATAATCTACGACTGCTCCCCCCACAACACACACACACACACACACACACACACACACACACACACACACACACACACACACACACACACACACACACACACACACACACACATTTGGCAGGTATACTAAGACATCGCAGTCCATTCCTCGTTCTAGATTTTTCATGTCCCTCAGGAATCCCATCTGTCAAAACGTTGACTTTGAAACATATCTGTTGCTGGCACTGTCTAAAGAAGAAACATAATACCTAAATAAAGATAAATAAGTAATAAAATAAATAAGTACAGCACAAACGATGGATATTTATACGGTTTTCAAAAGACTGGGGGAGGAACAAAACAAAACTAATTTCTTATCAACATTTTTCAGGTGCATTACTACGTCTAGAAATAAATGACCTTCCTTTTACGATTAAGAATTCACGTCGAAAATGCTTGAAAGTGTAACAGGAAAAATTGCCAACCGTATAAATGCCCAACTTAAGAGGCTGATGCAACACATAAGAGATAAACATTACATAAAAACACGAGAATCAGTGACAGTAAGGATAAAAATGATAAGACAGCATCAAGAGACATCACCGACTTATCAAAACTAGGCCACTGTACTTCTTGGTCAGTATACTAATAGTGGGAACCAGCCAACAATTAATACCTGTTTGACGTCACGCATTCCTATCCATCAGGCCGTATCAGAGAGGTGCTTGAGAATACGTGAAGTAAGGCTGGCTGTCGATAGGTGGCACTGTTACCTTTGCTACCCCGCTGGTGCTGCATACGAATTGAGAACATATTAGTAAGGTAAGGTTTGGAGCATATCCTTTAGCTGCGCGTGGCCTCGGTGCTCATCTCCGTCGCATTGGCCCTTGAGGTGCTGGGTAAGAGCTCACTTAACCCAAGGACACAGGACAGGTGTGACATACGTGCTACTGAACACATGGTCATCAAGATATAGCAAGCCTCATTACCATAAGCATTAGTTTTGAGTATATTCGTGTTTTTATAAGCTTTTCCGATATTTTGTTTGATATAATACGAACCTTTAGAGTTTAAGTAGTATAAGATATCAAACATTTCTACCGTAAGCATTACCTTTGTGTATATAACTGTTTTCAAAGACCTTTTTTCAGTAGAGTCATATGACAATGTATAGCTTTGAGCCGAATATGATAGCAAGCATAAATAGCATAAACATCACTATTTGTGTTCATACGTGTCTTCAAAAGCCTTTTCAACAGTTTCGCAAGACAATATACAGCTTTGAGGAGTAAGAGATATCGCGTTGGTTGAGTGGTCAGGGGAGGAGAGTTACGCCACGCCCAGGGAGGCACCACGAGGAAGCACAAGAGGGAGGGACACAAATATTGACTCTCCACACGAAGGGAATTGATTGGCGTTCCCTTATCGACTTTGAGATGCCGGAAAGGAGCTTGTGTTGGGTCTTGACTGGGTGACCCGCCGCGTCCCATGACTGAGGGAAGCTTGCAACCCCACGCAGCCTCTACCTTGGCCTCCCGTGTTCGGGTTAAAAAATATTGTGGGTCAATCTACGATACAACAAGCAGTTCGTCGTTAGTATGTAGGTCTCTCTCTCTCTCTCTCTCTCTCTCTCTCTCTCTCTCTCTCTCTCTCTCTCTCTCTCTCTCTCTCTCTCTCTCTCTCTCTCTCTCTCTCTCTCCCCGCTATTAATCGTTTTCATTGGAGACGTGATAGGAGAGAAATTTGCTACACTGTCGCTCTCTTTCTTTCTATCCATCTATCTTGACCGCTCTCTCTTTTTCTGTACAATTTAATTCTTCAGAGGCAACGGGTTGGGAGAGAGAAATTTACTACACATTCTCTCTCTCTCTCTCTCTCTCTCTCTCTCTCTCTCTCTCTCTCTCTCTCTCTCTCTCTCTCTCTCTCTCTCTCTCTCTCTCTCTCTCTCTTCATTCCCCCGCCCCCCCCCTTTAGCCAAGCCTCACGTGCCGCCGCGCCTGCCACTCAAGCCTCGTCGATCTTGGCCGGGGCGGGGCGGGGCCTTGAAGCGCCAATATAATATTCCGTGGTGAATTAATGTTTGCGTATTCATCCTCCCCCTAATCCGGAGGCAGTGGCGCGACTTCTGCTCTGCTTGAGTCATGCGTGCGGGTTGGCAGGGTGACGCGCGTGTGTGTAGGGTGGGAGGGGGAGTGGTTGAAGGGGCGAGGTGGAGGGTTGGAAGGGCGTTCTTGTGGGTAGTGATGAGGTGGAGGGTTGACTGGGAGGTATAGTGGATAGGTAGGGGTAGGTAGCGTCGTGGAGAGGTAGGGATAGCATGGAGGGTGGACAGAAGAGTATATGTGTGTGGAAGGGAGGGTTAGGAACGAGATGGAGAGTGGAGGCGAGGAGATCAATGGGGGTGGCGAGAGGGAGAGGAGGTGGAGGGAGGGTTGCCGCAAGCAAGCAAGGGGTGGTAGGTTGACAACGGCACGTGAATGGCAACACTGGCTTGCATGGGCACATCACCTGCATGAAACCGTGTGTGCCATGAGGTAAGGCAGTGACGAGGCGTTTAAAGCTACCTTATTATTTTGCCCTTCTTCCTCTCCTCCTCCTTCCCCTGCTCCCCGTTTTCCTTCCCCTCCTCCCCCTCCCCTCCTCCTCCTCATTCAGAAGTTTCCTGGTCTCAATATCTCCCCCGCGCAAACAGAGACACGCACTCCGATTATTCTTCCTCTTGATCCTTATCGCCTCGAGTGAAGCTCCTCCAGACGCCGCTCTCCGCTCTTATCGGTCTGGCCTGACACCCTCAAAACGCTATCGGTCGTCTCTGCAGGTCACCGCTGATGCGCAAGTGATTTAGAGATGAGACCCGGCGCCTGACAGAGCATACCAGCGTTTCCGAAGTGCCTCGCAGAACATATCTTGCGCTAGAACTCCTTTATTCATGACATTCCTCAGTACGTGACGGGAATGAGAATCGCACAAACACGGTATATCTTGCATAGCTCTTGAGTATATATGAGAGAACACACACACACACACACACACACACACACATACACACTTAATTTTATAACAAAAGAGCAATCACATTCAATATAAGCGTGTGATTCAGTATGTTATTATGTAAAGATGACTCAGAAACCAGCGATGAGTCAGCGAGAGAAGGAACTCATATGAAAGCACGTCAACCAGGAAGTCTTTCATTAGGCGGTGGGACGGGCAATGAACGTGCGGAAGGAAAGCATAAGTGTGTCGGGGGTTGGCATGTACGTCTAGGTTTGAGGAGCCGATCACTACACCAAGCACGGGAACAGCTGAGCATGACTGGCCAAGGGATGACGCAACGCCCAGAGTGTAATTCACCACGGTCTGATCACGTGATGGACTCGAGTATGTATGCTTGTGTGAGAAAGACAGAGATAAATTTTGGGAGAGAGAGAGAGAGAGAGAGAGAGAGAGAGAGAGAGAGAGAGAGAGAGAGAGAGAGAGAGAGAGAGAGAGAGAGAGAAAAAATGACAGAGAAAGCCGATAAAAGTGGCAAGTATCAACGTCTCAAGTGAATCTCTCAAAAAAATATGGAAAGTTAAGCGAGGTACATGACAAGCATCAATTTTGTCGCCGAGTTGCTGGGGACGGGGCGGGGCGGGGCGGGGTGGAGTGGAGGCGGAGTGGGGCGGGATGAAACAGGGTGGAGGCAAGGTGGGGAGGTAAGGTGGGGTGGAGCAAGGTGAGTCTCTGGATGTCTTGTTGTCTTGTTATGAAAGGTAGCACACGTAATCTCGACTAAAATAAAGAAAAAGAAGATTAAAAAATAAGGACTCGGTAATTTAATGCCCTGATATATAGAGGAAATAACGTAGTGATGTTTAATGTGCTACAACAATACAAAAATCCCATCACTACCACCACCATCTCTATACAACAGCCGTAAAGTGCATTGATTACATTACCAACACAGCAGCAAAGCCTTCAGAAGCAGTACCAAGGAGGCGTGAAGGTCGGTATTAAGACACTTTCGCTTCTCACATCATCTATTCCTAAAGGCCAAGGAGGGAGTCAGTCGGGTTCTAATGAGTGCTTCTTGAGGTTCAGGGTACAGAAGAAGGGTCAAACTACCACCAGGGTCATAAAACTACTCCTGGAAATGCCCACAACTCCTATGAAAGCCTTGTCAAATATGTGTTCTTGGGTTGCGAAATGGCTTGTAATACGACACAAAGAGTCCCCCACTGTGCAGAATCTCACGTCACAACCACCAACATCCTCATCATCTTTACACAACAGCCATGAAGTACACTGATTACATTACCAACACAGCAGCAAAGCATTCAGAAGCAGTACCAAGGAGGCGTGAAAAAGTCCCCCACTATGCAGAATCTCACACCATCCCCACCTCATCATTTTTATACAACAACCATAAAATGCTTTGATTATATTACCAACGCAGCAGCAAAGCATTCAGAGGCTACAACAGAGAGGCGTGAAGTGCTCCTCAAGCAGCCACGTTTTGTCCGCATCGAGGGAAAGAAAGTCTGAAGCTCCGAGGCAAACATTAGGGAACACACTCTAACAACGTGCTGCTTTGTGTAAGACGTTTGTGGTGCATTAGGCGACCCAATACTTCCCTTTCAGACCCTTTAACCATTGGAGATGATAACTAGGAGCATGAAGGGAGGTAAATATAGCGTGTAAAACATTTCCTTCTCACGAAATTGACCTCTCTTTTGGCAACTCCTCTATACTTCTTTTTATAGGACCAGTGATTAGCGGGCTTTTTTTTGTCTTCATTTTTTTCCCCTCCCTTGAACTGTTTCCTTTGACGTGAAAAAAAATTCAAAACGACCCGACACTCCTCAAGAATGTCAAGCAATGCGGGGTGAAAAGCAAGAGCGTGAGAGCAGGTTTGTCGAGCCAATAAGACATTTTCAATTAATAGGCGACCCACCACTCCTTCTCAAGACCTCCAAGCCATGGTAGGTAAGTAATGGGGGCATGAAAGAAGATAAGGTCAGTGAATAGGGCGACCCAACATTCCATTTTCAAGACACTCAAATCATAGAAAGTGAAAAACAAGAGCATTAGAGAAGGAAAGTCCAGCGTATGACATGTACAGTTACTAGGCGACCCGACGCTCTCCTCAAGACTTCAAACCATGGCAGGTAAAAAATAGGAGCATAAAAGTAAATAAGACTCCCCAACACTTCATTCTCTAAACACTCACATCATAGGAGGTGAAAAACAAATACATTAGAGTAGGTAAGTGCAGCGTATGAGACATTTTCGGTACTCAAGGCGACCCAACACTCCTCAAACCCTTCAACCACGAGAGAAGAAAAATAGGGCGATGAGAGCATGGCAGTCCAGTGTATAAGAATTCTTCATTATGCTACGCGACCTAACACTCTCCTTCAAGATCCTCAAGTCATGGGAAAAAACAAGAGGATGATGACCGGGGCAGATTAGTCCAGTGCAGACCAGTGTAAGAAATAGGTCTGTTGGCGGCTCAAGCCCGTCATTAGTTTGCGAGTTCTTGCATGACCAACAAGGCGGCATGAGTTGATGTCTAAATAAGGAAGAAAGAAAGGCAGATATAAGAGAAGAAAGAGTTTTTCAATAATGTTTTTAGAGAGAGAGAGAGAGAGAGAGAGAAAGATACCCGGCACATCTATCAGCAAACGTCCATTAAAGCCTTCAATAAATCTTATACTCTTCAAATATTTACCGGCTGTCAGAGGAAAGTCCGTTCTGCGACAGTCTTTCCTCTTTCCATTATTTTCTTTCAGACGCGGAGTCAAGCCTTAGAGGGGGGCAGCATAGGGCGCGTCTGACTGGCTGAGAACCGCCCACTCGCTCACAACCCTCGCGATGAAGGGAAGGGAAAGAATGAGAAAAAAAAAAGTTGCTCCAATCAGAGTTGGAGGAGAGAGAAAAGAAAAGGAAAACTGTATTGGACCAGAAACATTTTTAGGGAACAATGGGAGAGGAGAGTTTTCTGGCGTCCAACGAGAGCTCGCGACACAGGGGAAAAAACAACAGCATCGAAGTATATACGTAAAGGATACAACTGTGGGGGGGGAGGAAGAGTATTGATCAAACTGACAAACCAGAAGAAACAACATTGGACTCCATGAGACTGAGGCATGAATGTATTTGAACACTCTTTGGTTAATCTGACTTAAACTATAAAGGCGTCAATGGGGAAGTTATTGAAGCTTATAAAAGTGACGAGGCTAAAAACAAAGAGGAACTGGAAAATATACTCCAAAATAAGAAAAAAATGACTGACAAATGAATTAATATAGACGATCTTAGGTGAATCTGATTTGAAATACGGAAGAAACATGAAAAATGAATGAAATCGCACAATGACATGGCTTACAATAAAGAGGAAACGGATATACAGTTCAAAAGAAGTAACATAACTGAGGAGTCGCAAGATCTGTGCACCTCAACTTAACAATGCCACCTAATTCAAGACCGCTTAGAACATGTCAATAGCGAGCGATATAAAGATAGGAGAAAGAAAAAGGAGAAACGAGAATAAAAGCTGTACTCTAGGGTAATAAGAGTCAGAAAAAGTATGTGTATGCGTTGCCCCAGAAGGGAAATGCGAAGAAAAACTACTCTAGGATAATATGTCAGGAAAAAGTCCCTTCATGCGTTGCCCCAAAAAGGAAATGTGGAAAAAAAAATGTACACTAGGGTAATAGGAGTCAGAAAAAAGGTCTGTGTATGCGTTGCCCCAGAAGGGAAATGCGAAGAAAAGCTACTCTAAGATAATATGTCAGGGAAAAGTCCCTTCATGCGTTGCCCCAAAAAGGAAATGTGAAAAAAACTGTACACTAGCATAAAATGAGTCCGGAAAATGTCCGTTCATGCGTTGCCCCAGAAAGGAAATACGAAGAAAAACTGTACTCTAGGATAATAAGAGCCAGGAAAGGTTCGTTGAGGCACTACACAGGTGATAAAAACCATCATGCCACTCAGGTAGGTAGATCGGTGGGTACGTGACCAGCAGCAGAGGAGGAGGTCAGTAGAAGGTCAAGCAGAAAAATATTGCCCCAGACTCTCACTCTCGAAGCACCTGCACCGGGTTCACAGCCCCCACAAGACCGATAGCGCTTTGTCCTAAAAACTCTATAGAGCGAGCAGCACAATAGCGTAAAAAGCTTATCGCAGAGAGAGGAGGATCGGAGGCCAGATAGAGGGTAGTGAGGCCTGCTTCCGGGGCCCCGATACTTGCAGCCTGTGTCACCCAGCCTTTCCTATGCAACACGAAGGCGCCCTAACACTCGGCCGCTGTGCTGGTGTAGAAGCCTAAAGAACGTCAACGCTGCCCCAGGGAACAGATAAACACAAGAAAAAGGTAGAGGTGAGAGAGGGAGCCCGGGGCCGCCTCTCCACGACAGGCCTCACCGTCACACATTTTCTCGAGCCATCTGAAAAACGGGGGAAAAAAAGCCTCTTGAGGAACGTCCGATAAGAGAGGACTTGATGGCGGAGTCTGCTGACGATGACGACCCGGAGCCTTTTATTCTCCCTCTTCCTCCCCTCCTCTCTGGTAAGAGTCAGAATTTGTGTCTTCTCCAGGCCGGCAGAGCAGCTCTTGACCCCGTCGCACGCACCTGGGCTACTAGGCTTTATTAGGGACATAGGGGGAGGAGAGAGCACTATTGCGGGGCTGTTCTATTACTTTCCAGCATTGCCCATCCATATCTATACTCTAGTACTATACAGCTATACTCTTGTACTGCCCACCTACATCTGTTCTTCAATAAACCTCCTAACCCTCTTCTTTGTGATTTTTTTCAGAGACTATTTGTTATTTTCCTGTGCTCTTTCAAGTCAACGGAGAAGTGTTCCCGGGAGCCATCTCAGCCAGGCCTGGACGAGCGAGCGTTGCCGGGTGGTCACTGGTCACGTCTCTTTGCCCTTACAACAGTCATTTTGATGCGGCGTTACCTCGTCTCATACTCGATAACTCAATGGCTTTAACTTCATGCTCTAGAAATCTTACCTTTTATTTCACCTAATAAACTAATATGACCTCGTGGCGGCTCGTGGATGACAGGTTGCTTGAGGGTCTAAATATTTAGGTTAAACTGATCATATTATTGTTGTGTTATTTTGTTGTTGTTTACGTCTGGTTTATAAGTGCACGGAGATAACACAGCTACGTACTTTTCCTGATAACTCCAACACGTCAACACACGACCAAGGCGACTTTCCCGAGTGCATATGCATGTGTGTCACCGGCAAGGCGCCTGTGAAATATAGTGATCGAAGTGAAATACCCGGCTGACGAGGACAAATTGAACCCGAATGTCACGGTTTTGTGGGCGTGAAAGGAAAACATGGAGGCGAAAATCATTCTTTACGAGGCAAGTCCATCATTCGTCCACGCAGGGTTACAAAATAATATTCTTCCTCCATATCCATCACCAGTCCGCGAACGATTTATTACCTAACACTCCACCTCTCCCACTAAAGGACATAGCGGCTAAGACATGAAGCGAAGGTTATAGGATGCGTCACAACCTCTACGCAACAAGCCAAACGACAGAAAAGAATACAAAGAGAGGAAACCAGAGAATCCAACACTCCATTGCTCCCACGACAAAGCGGCCGAGGCAAGAGATGAAGGTTAGGGTGCGTCACAACTTCTACACAACAAGCCACACGACAGAAAAGGATACAAAGAGAGGAAAACCAGAGAATCCAACACTCCATTGCTCCCACGACGAAGCGGCCGAGGCAAGAGATGAAGGTTAGGATGCGTCACAGCCTCCACACTGCAAATCTCCCAACAGGAAAACATAAACGCATATAAAGAGAAAGCAAGTCCAGCCTTATCACCACTAGTATTCAGCCTCTCATATGCCTTTAATAAATTCAGTATACATTAATTATTCAGTATACAATGTAGAAAGAACACCCAAGATTCATTCACGTAAGAACATAGAAACACACACACTAGCACTACTCACGCTAATATATCTCTCACAGGACCTCTTCTTACGCTTCTGCACGCACCCAGCTAGCCAACACCTGGTCTCCGGAAGCACCAGGAAGCTCTGCCGCTAACTACGGAAATGCCAACAGTTCAAAACGCGGTGCTCTCTAAAGGTCGTTGTTATGGCAGCCAATCCTTCCGCCCGACCCCGATCCTCTCATGCAAATCTATCCCTCTGCATGTTAGCGACAAGTTAGGTAGTCTACGAGGTACCCAGACGCCCTCACTTGTATATCATGGCCTGAATATACTTGTTAGGGCTTGGTACTCATCTTTTTGTGTATATAAGCAATGGAGATGAAAGGCAAAAGAGAAAGGATGTCTAAAAAAAAAAGCTCTTTCTTGTAACTCATGGCCCATACTTGTTGTTTGTTCCTTTGTATAAAACAGCAGTGATGAGAGACAAGAGAAAAAGAACGTCTGACACAAAAGATGTTCTCCCTCTCTCTCACACTTCGCCAAACTATAAAAAAAAAAGGAAGAAGGACGCCGCATAAAAGAAAAACTGCTTTCTCTCACACACTTTACCAAACTTTACCTATTCGCCCATGCTCCCTTCCTCTCTTCCTTTCCCTCCTCTCTTCTCTCCTCGTTTTCCTTACTTCTCTCTCCCTCTTTCCTATCTCCACCTTTAACTTTTTCTTGCTTTCTCCCTTTGTTTTCCTTTTTCTGCCCGTCCTTTCTCTCTATATCTATCTATCTCACTCTTTCTATACATATATCTATTTACCTATCAGTCTATCTATCTTCCAAATCACCACGAAACACTAATCTAGTCAGCGATGCAAAACAGATCATACCACAACCCAACTGCCTCGCCTCAGCCCAAGAAACTACGAAGGGTGAAGAGACTCGCAGACGAAGACCAGGCCGACCCTTTGGGGAGACGAGGAGGTAGATGGAACAAGGGCGAGGCTGGGAGGGGATGGGAAGGGGCTGGTCGGGGCCGGGGAGAGGTTTCAGAGTGGAAAAGACGCCACTCGCCCGCCAGACACGGTAATTACAGCATCTACTTTACTGCCCAGACGAACCCTCAAGTCCCTCGATGGTAATCTACACCTACCACCCTCGCCCTCGCCTTCACCACCCATTGGTCCCCCTCTATTCCCTCCTTTTCAAGAGGCTGCTGCCACCCTCCGACTATTACGCAACCCTCGACGCCTCCGAGCTATATTACGTGTCAAGGACGAGGGTTACTTTTCAAGGACGGCATAAAGAAGATCGATGGCATTCTAAGCATTGCCAAGTTCGTTTCAAGGACTCTTTCGTTATGTGGAAGTCCTTACAGAAAAGAGTATAGGGAAAAGTATATAATAGAGAGTCTCCTTGCATGCAGTTCGGCGTAGGAGGATTGACAGGATTCTGATCCTTGTCAAGCTGGTTTCAAGGTCTTTTTGGTCATGTTGAAGTATTTATAGAGAAGAGTGAAGCGTCTCCTATACAGCATGCAGTTCGGCGTAAGAAGATTTATAGCATTTTAAGTCTTACCAAATCAGTTTCAAGGACTTTTTGGTTATGTCGAAGCCCTTTAAGAAGAGTTACGAGTCTCCTCAAACATTATACAGATCAGCGTAAAAATAATAGTGTTCCAAGCCTTTCCAGATTAGGTTCAAGGGTGTTTTTTTTAGTAATATGAAATTCCTTTGAGAAGAATTTTTGTGCGTCATGCAGCTCGGCATAAAAAAATAAGTGTTAAAAGCCTTACCAAATTAGACTCAGAGGTCATTTTTATTTACCTGAAAATCCACCTGTATACAAAATGACAAAACTTATCAATCCACCTGTCCATCTATTTATAAACATGCGCGTTTCCCTGCATGCAACTGGGCGTAAAAGAGATTGATTGACATTCATGCTCGAGTGGACGAATAATGGAAAGTTTCAGTTATGCGAGACACGTTTTGTGCACCTGCCTGCCTGCCTGACGGGAAGGTATTCTCAGCTCTCGCATTTTGGGGTGTGACATCAGGCTCCTCCTCTGTTGATGGAAGTGTTGATGCCCGACGCGTGTGTGTGTGTGTGTGTGTGTGTGTGTGTGTCCAGCGTCTGTCTGTCTACGACTCTACGTGTTGTCTGACGTGTAATTCAACGCATTTCTCAATAAGTCACTTGCTCATGAATAAGTATGTCTTGGCTGGCGCCCAATTGTGTACTACGTTACCAGTGAATGTGTGTGTGTGTGTGTGGTGTGTGTGTGTGTGTGTGTATACACGTGCTAGCTCTATGCAATGACGAGTTTCAACAAGGTCACCACCGCGTCGTCGGTTTCCATTATAAATCAGGCTGTCATTGGCAACAAGAATGTGCTATATCTGAGGTGCCATTGTCGGCCTTACATTACTCTCAGCCTCGTGACGCCTTCTTCTCTTCCCGCCCCGCTCTGCCCCGTACCGTCCTGTCTTGCCCTCAGCCGTTGCAAGATGTCCTGAGTCGAGGCAACGCTGAGACTCCGCACGTGAGCCTCCAACCAGCGATCTTGACCCTGACGACCTTCCTTTCTTCGTGTTTCTCGCTTCCTCCCTTAAAAATATCTCCTTCAACGATTATTTGTCTCCAAGTGAAGCTCTAACCAGCGACTTTGACCCTGAGAACCTTCCCCTCTTTACCTTTCTTCTTCTTTTCCTCGTTTGAGAGTCCTCCTTTACAATTCTCTGCCTCCATGACACCTTATTCTCCCTATACAAGTGTGGCTCCTACCAAACAACCCTGAGGACCTTCGTTTCTTCGTGTACCTCTCTCTCCTAAGATTCCTCCATCACCTGATCTTTGCCTCCATCACACCTTCCTTTGCCCAAACAAGTGAGGCTCCAACTAAACGACCCTGAGGACTTTCCCTACATAAGGACCCTCTCACTCCTTCTCTAGTAACGACCCTTTCTCCTATCAACGCCTCTTCCCTACGAGTCCACCAGCGACCCTGAACTTGATCCTGAGTGGCGACCTTCTCCTCTTAGCGACCCTTTCTAACTCTTGCAGATCCTTCCTTTTTAATGATCTGTTTCTTATAGTGGATTAGCCTTTGGTCATCCACTACGTTTTTTGTCAGAGGCATCAGGAGAGAGAAAAAGAGAGAGACAGTTGAGAGTCTAACCTTCAAATTCTCTCTCTTACGCATCTTTTTTGAGCTTCAATGCACGTGACTCAAAGTGACGAGGAAGAGGAGAAGGAGTAGGAGGAGGAGGAGGAGGAGGAGGAGGAGGAGGAGGAGCACAGTGTGATCATCTACTTAACATACTCCAGCTTCCCGGCGCCGTGGGTAACTGTGTGTGTGTGTGTGTGTGTGTGTGTGTGTGTGTGTGGGTGGGTGGGTGGGCGGGTAGGTAGGCTAAGGAACGGGTGGGCTGGTGAATACAGTAGCTGGGTGGGTTAGTAGGAGGGTAGTGGGTAGGTGAGGGAGTGGATGGGAGGAGGAGTGGGGGAGGGAGTGGGTGGTAGAGTGAGTGAAAGGGTCGAGTCAAGTCTCTCCGAGCAGTACCTTGCCTTGAAGCAGTTTCCCCCCCCTCTCCCTCTCCCTCTCCCTCTCTCTCTCTCTCTGAAGTTGTATGTTCAGGAATCTGATAATGACCACAAGATTTTTTTTTTCTCTTTAAACGTTCATCCTTAAAGGCCAAAAAATGTATTCGTACCCTAAACACACACACACACACACACACACACACACACACACACACACACACACACACACACACACACACACACACACACACACACAGTAGTACTTGCCTCGCCTCAGCGCCAAAGCAAAGTCAAGACACACTGTTTGGCACGTAGACAAAAGCCATTCAACTTACGTGCGCACACACACACACACACACACACACACACACACACACACACACACACACACACACACACACACACACACACACACACACTCGGGGGGGCAATTAAGGTTTCTACAAATTCCAAGAGCACTGAAGATGACACTTATGGATGCGTAAACATTAAGTATTTTTCTTGGCATTTCCTCAACCATCCATCTTATGTTTTACTCTTTTTATCTCGTGGACTTCCTTCCTTTTGCTTATACTTCAAATCAACTTCTTACTCCCAAATCTTTTCATTAATACAAGTTCGCTTTTCCAAATATCCTTTACTACATCTCTATTCTCCCTTCCTTTTTCCCCCTTTTAAATCTTACCTATTAATGAACTCTCTCCTTTTCTTTCCATGTATTTCTTTCCTACCTTCTCCTATGTACTATATCTCCCCAGCTTATTCCCTTTGTATTAGATTAGACCACTTCTCTCTCTCAGCCTTAATCCTTCCGACCATTAGTATCCTCTTCATATTACTCCATTCTTATTGTTATGTCCAGATCAGTTACCTATTTGCTACACACACTCCCTTCATCATCCTTTCCTTTCCATCAAACACTTATGATAGCTGTCTTAACCTTCCCCTCTCCCTCTCCATCCTCATTGTTCTCCCCTCTTCCCCGTGCCACCCACACTCGATACAGGGGACTGGCTGGCAGGGGGGGTCTTGAGTACCTGCCAACACGCGCTCACGAGACCTAAGGAAGCATGAAGGTTTTTCCCTATCACCCCGTCCAGGAATGCTGCTGCGGGCTCGTGATCAGATAGAGGAGAGCCTAGCGCGCTACAGACTCTTTGAGCTAAACGAGAATAAAAACGAATGTCAGCCAAATGATAAGCACAGCAATAAAAGACGAAAACAGCGCTACTTCCTCGCTTAATTATTCGCTATAGTATACAATTCACATTCCTACGCTCTATTAAGTCTGTCCTCTTCTCCCTCTCCTCTCTCTCTCTCCCCTTCTCCTTTTACTTCCCTCCCTCCCTTCCTCCCTTACTTCATACTCCTCCTCTTCCTCCCTTACTTTATATATGCAAACGCCAAGGGAGGGATGGAGTAAGGGGAAAGAGTGGGAGGGAGAGAGGGTAAGGGAGGAAGGGAGAGGGGGAAGGGAGGGAGAGAGAGTAAGGGAGGGAGGAAGAGAGAGAGTAAGGGAAGAAGGGAGAGAGGCTTAGGCAGGAAGAGGGGGGTAAGGGAGGGAAGGAAAGGAGAGGGGTGGGAGGGAAAGGGGGAAGTGAGGGAGAGAGAAGGAAGGGAGGAAGGGGGAAGGGAGAGGAAAGGAAGGGAGGAGGGAAAAGGAGAGCGAGAGAGGAGGGAGGGAGGGAAGGGGAAAGGGTGGAAGGAAGAGGAGGAGGGAGAGGAAAGGTGGATAACCAGACCTGTTTTAACATAAGGACCCGGAAAAACACTTATTATTATCATCGTCATCTGAAGAGACTCAACACTAAGCATATAAATTCTATAAAGTAGGTTACGTTTCTGTTTTCCTTATAATGTCAACGTTTTATTTATTTCGGAGTTTTTATTGCAATGGTTTTAAAGAAGTCGAGAAAATATAGTTGATGCTTCATATTAACTTTTTTTATATTATTAGAAGTTTTTGGGGATTATAGGGAGAAAGAGAGAGAGAGGGAAAAAAAAGAGGACGTAGAGAGAGAGAGAGAGAGAGAGAGAGAGAGAGAGAGAGAGAGAGAGAGAGAGAGAGAGAGAGAGAGAGAGAGAGCAGCATTAAGAAGTATATGAGCGAAAGAAATGAAAGAGAGAGAGAGAGAGAGGAGAAAAAAAGCAACAAGGAAAGAGATAATAAAGCGAAGGAATGGAAGGAAGAGGAGAAGAAAGAAGAAAGAAGGTGGGGAGGATGGAAGGAAAGGAAGGAGAGAGAAAGAGAGGAGGGAAGAGAGAGTTAAGTAAGGTCGAAGAGAGGAAAAAGTGAAAATTAGGTTTGGAGAGAAGATTAAAGAAACTGCCGGAGGAAGGGAGAGGGAAGGGAGAAGGGAGAAGGGAAGGGAGGGTGAATATATGGTGAAGGAGATAAGAAGGGAGGAGGAAGGGAAGGGAGGAGGAGAGTCACTGGGAAGGGAGGAGGAAAAGGAAGGGAAAGGAAGGGAGGGAAAAGGAAAGAGAAGGGAAGGGAACGGAAGGGAAGGGAAGGGAAGGGAAGGGAAGGGAAAGGAGGGGAGGGAAGTGAAGGGAAGGGAAGGAAAGGGAAGTGAAGAGAAAAGAAGGGAAAGGAAGGAGAGGGAGGGCTTTTTCATCTCTCTCTCTCTCTCTCTCACACACACATACACACACACACACACACACACACACACACACACGATACCCAATAAACATGATATCCCGCAACACATAACGACAGCAAGCCAATAACCCAATATAAGACTTCGAACTGTATTACCAGTGACTCAATCTTTTTTTTATCACGGCCTACTAACTAACTAAAGCTGCGGGGATCCTCTATACCCCCCTCGTGGCCTAGTTGAGTTTGTTAACCTTATCAGTTAGGTAAAGCAATATTACCCTCGTGAGCGATTTAATTTCTGTTTTATGCTCTCTCTCTCTCTCTCTCTCTCTCTCTCTCTCTCTCTCTCTCTCTCTCTTTGACGTAAACCAATGAAAGGCATCCACTCTGATATCTTGAGGAGTATAAGATAAAAGCACTCCACTTAGTATTAAACTTTTGCTTCCTCAATCTCCGAGAGCAGCAACGCGTCCCCATTTTAGCAAACAATTATTATAGGTACGTTACAACATCTTCTATGCACTTCTTAACGCCCAAAACCAACCTATATTATCTCGCACAATCCAGAATGGTCAGGTTTTCCACTCATCACCGATACTAAATAGATTTCCTGGTTAAGTTTCCTTCAATCCATATGAACAGCAAACTCTATACAACAATTATTATAGGCACGTACAACATCATCTATGCACTTCTTAACATCATAAACCAAACTATACAATCTCGCACAATCCACAATGGTCAGGTTTTTTACTCATCATCGATACTAAATAGATTTCCTGGTATACAGTTTTCTCAAATCCACAGGAACATCAAACTCTGTGCAAGAAATAATCGCAGTTTATGGTATTTGGCTCGGGAGCTTACTAACCCGTCGTGTCGAACTGTGGAACCCGGCGTTAGGCTTTACAGAGCTTACAGAAGTCTTATACTGTGGAGCTTAACGTTAATTTGTCCTGACTTATCTTTCATCGTGCCCTAAGTAGCTATAGGTCGTGTGTGTATTTGAGTATATTTTCACTGGTCACAATGTCTCTTATCTAGAATGCATTCGTCTATCAGTAGTGTCAGTCTGCCAGAAGTGTCTTATTCTCTCTCTATCTCTCGCTCTCGCTCTCTCTCTCTCTCTCTCTCTCTCTCTCTCTCTCTCTCTCGGCCTGATTGCCCTGATATAACTCCGAGAATCAGGTCAATGCTTGCCGACCCGTGGTGGAAATAGCGAACGATCCGGCTTTTGTGCGTGCTGCCATCACCAGCAACCCACCGCCACCACCACCGCCATATCTTCCACCCTCACACCACTAAAACCACTTCTCTTCCACCACCGCCGCCACTGCATCTATCGCCCGCTTCCCTGCTCACCTCTGTTTACTTTCGAGCGCCGGTATTGTGAGCCGAGTCAGTGCACAGAATTGGCCTCGGAAGTGGGTTAGTGAACCAGACACTCGCGGGCTGAGAGGCACCACCACCAACGCGTGGATTCAGAAATAGATTGTGTGTGTAGTTGTAGTATATGTTTAGGTGGACGTACTAAGGCTTCTACGCTCTCAAGACCTTCACCGTTTACCCCCGCGGACAGCTGCAGGTTAGAGGGACATGAGCACTAAGGCTTCGGTGTCCTCAAGACCTTCAATTGTTCACCCAACGAAGAGCTGCAGGTCTGGGTCACTACTGCAGGTTAGAGGGACATGAGTACTAAGGCTTCGACGTCCTCAAGACCTTCAATTGTTCACCCAACGAGGAGCTGCAGGTCTGGGTCACTACTGCAGGTTAGAGGGACATGAGTACTAAGGCTTCGACGTCCTCAAGACCTTCAATTGTTCACCCAACGAGGAGCTGCAGGTCTGGGTCACTACTGCAGGTTAGAGGGACATGAGTACTATAGAGTTTCAACGTCCTCAAGACCTTCACCATTCACCCCAAAGAACAGCTGCAGGTCTGATCGGTATTGTAGGTTAGGACGACAGGAGTACTAAGGCTTCGACGTCCTCCAGACCTTAACTGTTTACCCTTACAAAGAACTGCAGGTCTGGGTCATTACTTGAAGTTAGGAGGACACGAGTACTAAGGCTACGACGTCCTCAAGATCTTCAGTGTTCACCCTCTACGGACAACAGGCGCGTGAGGTCACTAGCAACACCCAGCAACACCCTGCCACAAACGCCCTCCCTCATGCACCCCTCACACCTCTTCCTTCTCCTGCATCCAAGTCAAGAGTGGAATGAATGAACTTTGGGAAGCAAAGTGTGTTAAGTGATCTGCTTCCTGGCGGCGCTGAGGTGGTGTGATGATGGGTCCCGGGACACCCAGACGCCCTACTTCGTGTATACAATGGGAGTGGTGTCTTTTTTTATCGCTTAACCTACTTTAATAGCGGGAAGGATAGCTGTTACGTCAAAAGGGGTGACGTGATTCTTCTTTTACCCCTTTGATGAAGACCTACATCTGGTTACGTATGACTGGTTTCGTTTTGAAGTCTTGGCCTGATGTACCCAGTGACTGCCTGCCTGAGTGACTGACCTTCTTAGCCCAAGCGGAACATACACAGGTTAAGGGAGTGTGTATGCCAGTGCCCAGTGTTAGGAGGTCAAGGGTGGGCCGAGCCATGAAAGACGCGGCCGGAACCAACACTCACCCACCACCACCACCACCACCACCACCACAAGCACCTTTACACCATCGCGGGTCACGGCGTTGTCGGGAAACCAAACACACCGAGTTAATTGGACGATAAGGCGAGTCAACAAGCTCTGGCCCTTTTTGAAGCCTGACGTGTTTTCGCAGCGGATTATAAGTCAGGCATTCACGGACATCAGACCTCTTCTTGGTATTCGTACTCGAGGGGAAAAAAATGTAATCAGGGGCTTGGCGAGGATGATAAATATAAAAAAAGATTAAGTGTGTCGAGATGAATGAATACTTCTCTCTCTCTTTCCCTTGACTTGTAACGTTACCAAGGACTTTTTTTTTTTTTTGCGGTAAAGGAGAGCAGAAAAGAGCAAGGAAGGGAAGAGAGGAGGGAGACGGAGGGAAAGGAAGGAGGGAAGAGGAGTGGGAAGGAGGGAAAGGAAGGAGAGGATTGGGAGGGAGAGGTGAGAGAGAGAAAAATACACCGAGAAAAATGTTGCTCCTTCAAAAAGTTAGCCAAAGTCAAAAGGAGAGTATATATAAACCTACTTCGATGTTATTCTTTCGCCGCACACAAGATCCTCAAAAGACCCTCTGGCAGCCTCTCCACCCACGGCCAGGATCCAGTTCGTACTCAAAGAAAAAAAATATTGTCCTCAGCGGCTTGACTTCGAGATTATTCCGTTTTTCCCTCAACCCTAAGCTCTGTGAGGGATCTTTGGGGCCGCAGGATCCTCAACAGTCTTCTGGCAGCTTCTCCACCTACGGCCAGGATCCAGTTCGTAATCGGGGAGTCTTCTCAGCGACTTTACTTTGAGATTAATCCCTTTTCCCCACGACCCGAGGCTCTGTGAAGGATCTTTGGGGCCGCAGGATCCTTAAGGGCCTTCTGGTGGCTCCTCCTCCACATGCCGGGATCCAGTTCAGCCTCACCGGCATCCCACTAACGAGAGACACCTGAGCCTCGCGCCGCCGCCTCAGGTGTGCCGCGGGAGGCCGACAATTTGCTGGAGTGAGGGCAATTTTGGGCCCCCTCGCGGAATGGTCTCTTACCGCCGCAGCCTCGGGCCTGGCGCCGCGTCCTTCCACACACTTCCCGCGCCGCCGAGTGCTCTTAAGTGCCTCAGAAAGACCAGCAAAGCGAGATACTTAGCGCTTAGAACAGTGTAGCGGGACAGAGACTCTAGTGAGAATGGGAGAATATAGCGTGATAATGGTAACTGTCACGTACTCTTGTGGGAAAAACTGAGATTAAGGGACAGATTATTAAACATTTCGTCACCCACGCATACATTTTTCACATGGCTTTCGTAGTAGTGGTGGGTCTTTTCGTGGGTAGTTTTTTAGCCCTAGTGGGAGTTTGACAAGGCCTCTGTACCATGAACTCTAAAAGAACACACTCATGAGAACGCATTTTAGCTCTTTTTTGGCATTTAGAAATTATTGATGATGTGGGTCGGTGGTGTCAAAGAATGCTGATCGAAGCCTTGCATATCAAATCAAAGACTACTACTACTACTACTACTACTACTACTACTACTACTACTACTACTACTTCTATTACTAAAACATCAAATACTGACAATTATTACTCCTACACACACACTCACACTCACACACACACACACACACACACACACTCAGGTGACACTGCCCCACTTCCTTCCTTCACGGCCACTGCTACCACTACGATTACTCTGCCCTTCTTTGCTCTTCCTCCTCCTCGCTCTTCCTCCCTTGGCCAGCCACGAACACCTGCCCGAAGCTGTCCTAGTGGCGGTGGCTGAGGTGGACGCAACGCAGCACCATTATGTAACGCCACAATGTTCCTCACCAGCTATTTCTGTGAGCCAAGGTCGCTGGCTCCACTGGGCCCCACGATAATAGTGTTTTGATAGGGAGAAAGGGAGAGCAGGAGGAGGAGGAGAAGGAGGAGGGTTGAGGAGTGAAGAAGGGAGAGAGAGTGAGTAGGACAAGGAATTAGAGGATGAGGATGAGGAGGAAGAAAGATGGAGGAAACAAAGAAGAGAGAAGGAGGAGAAGGAGAAGGAGGAGGAGGGTTGACGAATGAAGAAGGGAGGGTGAGTGAGTAGGACAAGGAATAAGAAGAGGAGGAGGAGGAGGAGGAGAAAGATGGAGGAAACAATGGAGAGAGGAGGAGGAGAAGAAGAAGGACGAGGAGAATGAAAAGAAGGAGGAGGAATATTGAGGAAGCAAGAGAAAGGAGGAAGTAGGAGGAAAAGAATAAAGAAAAAAAAGGAGGAGGAGGAAGAAGGAAAAGCCAGAGATAGGAGAGAGCAATAAAGAAGGGAAGAAGAAGGAAGAGGAAAACGAACGAGGAGGAGGAGGAGGAGGAGGAAGACGAGAAGAGGAAGAAAGCGGCGGGTGTAATAAATAATGGAGAGGAGGAGGAGGAGGAGGAGGAGGAGGAAGAAGGAGAAGAGGGGCAATAGTGAAGATACGATGAAGGAGGGAAGGAAGGGGAAACACGGAGGGAGGGGGTGGGGGGGGGGCAAGGACAGAGAAGGTACAGGACAGGGACGGGAGGAGGATCAAACGGGGGGGGGGGGGGTAAAACACACACACACACACACACACACACACACACACACACACACACACACACACACACACGGGGACACACGGGGGGGAGGGGGGGTTGAGGGGGGGCATTAAGTGAGGGTGCCAACTATTTATATATAATTTTGGTGCCGTACATACCCGTGCCAAGTGTTACCCAGCAGGAGAGAGAGAACGGGAAGGGGAGAGGGAGGGAGGGAGGGAGGGAGGGAAGGAAGGATAGGAAAGGAAGGGAGGGAGGGAGAAGGGTAAGGGAGGGACAGGAAGGGTAGGGAACGACTGGGGAAGGAAGGAGAGGAGGGGAGGGAAGAAGGGAAGGGAGGGAAGAGGAGGTAAGGAAGGGGACTGGGGAAGGAAGATACGGAAGGGAAGGACAGGGGTGAAGGAAGGAGGGAAGAGGAGAGGATGAGAAGGGGAAAGGGGAAGAAGGAGAGATGAGAGGAAAGAAAAATGAGGACAGGAAGAGGGGATGGGAGAGACGAAACAGGGGAGGAGAAAAAGAAGGGGAAGAAAGAGAATGAGAAAAGGATAAGAGACGATGCGAAGGACAGGTACACGTCAAACACACAGGTGGACACAGGTAGGAAGGAGCCAAGCAACGGGTAAGCTAATCAATTACCTGCCTGGCACACACACACACACACACACACACACACACACACACACACACACACACACACACACACACACACATATTCAGGCAGCATATCTTTCTTTTTTTCTTTCTTTCTTTCTTTCTTACTCTTTCCTCCTTCATTCCCCTTCTAGTGTAAAAAAGACTTATATAACATACTTCAATCTTTTAACTAACTATGTATATGTATTTTTCTATTATTTGGTTTTCGTTTTAAATATCTGCATATCTTTCTTCATTTTCCTTCTAGTGTAAAACAAAAGAAAACAACTTTATACATTATACTTCAATGCTTAAGTAACTATATATATTTTTCCTTTATTTTCTTTCTTTCTGTTTTATATACTGAAATCGTCTATAACTCCTCCTCTCCCTCTGCTATATCAATAATCTAACCCCTTGAATTAATAATCTACTGTCTTTTATTTATAACTTTTATCATTACTCTCATTCTTCCTTTTATGGTTGGGTGATTTGCCTACTCAGTTTCCTTCCTCATACTCCTTCGTCCCTTCCTTTATATAAACTATTATCAAACTCTCTCTCTTTTAAGCTTATATGATCTATTTACTTCTTCATCCCTTATATACATTTTTTCACTACTCTCATTCTTCTTCTAACCTTGCGTGACCTAACTACTCAACCTTCTTCCTCCTCCTCCCTACTCTTTCGTCCCTTCCTCTGCAAACATTAAGAAGACGTCGACCCCAGCAGAGCATATCCCTTGCAAGACCTCGGCTCGGGCCCGGCGCAGCGTGTTGTACCCAAACCGAGAACGTCATGAGCTAAATAAAGACACACTGAAGAGTCTCTCCGCTTACCGCAAGAGATTCATAGCCAGTTAATATGCCAAGAAATAAGGACTGTTAGAGGAGGAGGAGGAGGAGGAGATGGTTCAGCGCCCAATTGCAACACACACGTGGGACAAAAGGCCACTTGCTCCTGAAAGTACTTGCTGGGGAAGAGCCAACAAGGAAATCAGGAAGCGACTTAGGAGAAGAAGGAGGAGGAGGAGGAGGAGGAGGAGGAGGAGACCGAGGACCCGGAGGAAAGGGAGAGAAGAACAATAGAAAACAGGAAATGATGGAGGAAGAGGAGATAAAGAAATACTAGGAAGAAAAACATAAAAAGGAGGAAGGAGGAAGAGGAGGAGGAGGAGGAGGAGGAGTGGGGAAGTATTAGTATCAGTATTATCAGCAGTAGAAGGAGAGAAAGGGGCAGGAGAAGGAGGGGGAGAGCGAGAAAAGAACAAGGACAAAGATTAGAACAAAAGACGAAGAAGAAGAGGAGGAGGAGAAAGAACAAGAACGAACTCAAAAATAAAAACAAAACACGAGGAAGAACAGAAAGCGGAAAAAGAGAAGCAAACATCAAAACAACCACGCCCACCACTCAACGCACCCTCCCTCACTTACCTCTGCCTACGTCATCACTTGCTCCGCTGGCGTCACAAGCGTGGAGGGAGGGGCGGGGGAGGCGGAGGAGGAGGAGCCCAGACACGGGGACGGCGGCGGCGGCGGGCGGAGAGCGAGCAAGCGAGAGGGGGAATCAGGCAGGGACAGGAGGGAGGGAGGGCGTCTGGGCGCTGTGTGTGTGCGATTAAAGCTGCATTAGTTTACTTGGTTGTTCGGTCCTCGCAGTGACGTCATTGGGTAAGAAGATTGATTTAACGAGAGGAGAAGGTAGACAGCAGGAAGAGGAACAGGAGCAAGACCCCGAAGAACAAGCATAACAAGACGAACAAAAACACTGGCAAGAACAGCAAGAACAAACACATCACAAAGAAGAGGAGAGAATAAAGCATAGAGGGTAAAGAAGAACCAGAACTGCAATAACAAAAACAACAACAACAGCAACAACAACACGAAAACGACCAGCCAGAGCAAACATATATTACAAAAAAAAAAAAAGGAAATTCACAACAAAAAAGAAATAGTGGAACATAACTTACTTAAAATATACAAAAAAACAAAAAACCACAAAAAATAAATATGAAAGCTAAAAATAGATAAAAATAATGAAACAAGGCTTATTTAATTACCACATCTCAATTATTAGGTCATTCAAGAGTAGGAACATTATATTAGTGGACGATACTCAATCATCCCTAATTACATTCTCAGGTGAACTAAAACCAGGTGAGGTGAGGAGCCCTACGCCCAGAGCAGGTCATAAAGGGCAAGCAGGGGGGCACGGGGGCAGGCAGGCAGGCAGGCAGGCAGGCTATAGGGCAGAGGGTCACACGATGGGCAGATTGATAAAGCACGCTATCACAGGACGAAGATAAGTGAAGAGGCAGACATCGAGAGGCAGATAACACACACACACACACACACACACACACACACACACACACACACACACACACACACGAAGGGCGCTGATAAACCACGTGTAGTTGGAGAGGAAGGTAAACAGTGTCATAATTAATACAGTGTAGTGGGTTTTGTAGGTGTATGGAAGGGCTGCTGTCTGTCACCTTCCTCCCCCGCTCTTTCATCCCCCCTGTGTTTGCCCCCTCTTCCGTAGCCTTCCTTCCGTTTTCTCTTCATCAACGCTGTGTTATGGGGTTCTGTTGACTGTTTCCTCGTCGTGTGTGTGTGTGTGTGTGTGTGTGTGTGTGTGTGTGTGATTGAGTGAGTGAGTGGCAGGGGACGAATGAACGGTATGTATTGAATGGTCTCTGTCTCGCTCTCTTTTAATTTCCTTTCTTCATCCTTTCTCTAACTGTACTATATAATTATGCGTTTATCTATCTGTCTGTTTGTTTATTAAATCGTTATCTTTACATATTCATTTCCTTTCTTCCTCTACTTTCTTCTAACTATAGTATTAATTAAGTTTCTGTCGATTCGTCTCTCTCTCTCTCTCTCTCTCTCTCTCTCTCTCTCTCTCTCTCTCTGTTTGCTTATTATATCGTTTTCTTTACGTATTAATTTATTTTCATCCTTATCTTTTTAACTATATATAACTATGCATCTATCTACCTATCTATCTATCTATCTTTCTCATCAACATGCAGCAAACCAAATTTCTAAAGGTTTCTATAGGTATCTCATCTATAGGTATCTAAGAGGGAGGGGAAGGGAGCTAGGAGGAAGAGCGTGAATTTTACATAGGAGAGCCAGCAACTTATAGCAAAGAAATCAATACCGAAAGAGCTCAACTAGTTATACAGGAAGTCGCATTACTGATGAAGCATATATGGATCGAGTACACACACTCACATGCATACAAGCAAGCAAGCGCAAGGACTCTGAAACCTCTCCCTCTCGCTCCCTCCTTCACTCCCTGGGCGGCTCACAGCACCCCACGATCCGACCTTGGTGCCATTTCTAGTAACAGGCGCTGCGGGAATCGAGTCCGCGTCTAGTGGTATTTACATAGTCTTGAAACCTATATATATAAAAAGGTGCATTTCAAGTCGACGTAGTCCCCCGTGAAACCTGATATATATATTTTTGTCATATCTCTCAGCGTTAAGACTTTATATGCAACTTCGGCCTTTACGTGGATTTTAAATATCTTACTAAAAAAAAGTCTTATTATTATTGCAAGGTTAAGACACGTGGGATGTTAAAAGCCACAGGTATTACATAAGTTTTCTCATTGGGTATTTGTGAGCCTTCAAAGAGATACCTAAGATGTTTATATGTGTTCGCTAAGGTAGGGAATCAATATATATACGCGACTTGCACCTCCAACATTAGTATAAATAGAAGGAACTCAATGTGGCCTTCAGCTGAACTTAAGTGTACATGCTTTATCATCCTTCCGTTCCTCCTCATCTTCCTTCTATTCTATCCTTACTTATCTGCATATCTTCTTCATTTTCTTTTTTCTTCCAGTTCCTCTCCTTCTTTTTCTTCCACCCTTCCTTATCTACTTATCTTCCTCCCTTCACCTTGTTTTCAGTTCCTCTCCTCCTTTCACTTTCCTCCTTCCTTATCTATCTATCTTCCTCCCTTTACCTTGTTCTTCCAGTTCCTCACCTTCTTTTTCTTCCATCCTTCATTATCGATCTATTTTCCTCCCTTTACCTAGTTCTTCCAGTCCCTCTCCTTCTCTCTTTCATCCATCCTTATCCTATCCTATACCTATCAACCTCTCTCTCCTTCCCTCCGTTTGCCCCCTTCAGTTAAAAATACCTCAGTACGACCTTCGACTAGAGTGTATATGATTTATCACACTTTGTATTACAGGCTCATCTTGATGCCCCGTAAGCAAGATTGAATACGTGAATGCGTTTGAGTATGTTCTGAATACATATCGTGAGCAGTTAGGAATAGCAAAGTGCGACCTTCAACTTGAGTGTATGCTTGCTTCATCTATCTGCGTATTACAAGGTTCATTTTGATGCACCGTGAGTAAGGGAGAGTGAAGACATTTGTAACGTGATTATTGGTTTGCGCGGCGTCCTCTCCAGCCCGCTTTCTGCTCCACTATGGTGATTTATCTCCCTTTGTATTACAGGCTTGATTTGATGCCCCGTTGGTAACAGTGAATCAAGGCACCAGTAACGCGATCAGCTGGCTTGCACGGCGTCCTCTACAGCGCGTTTCCTGGGCCACTTTCTTGCTTCTCGTTTGACCTCTCGCCGCGAGCTGCTCTGACCGACCCTGCGGAGCGAGTCTCGTGCCTGGAGATCCCATACGCAAGGAAGTAACTGTTCAGAGCGAGCCAAACTTGTTCAATATTAATCTCTCTCTCTCTCTCTCTCTCTCTCTCTCTCTCTCTCTCTCTCTCTCTCTCTCTCTCTCTCTCTCTCTCTCTCTCTCTCTCTCTCTCTCTCTCTCTCTCTCTCTCTCCCTCTCTTATCTTAACAGTATTACTAATGTTTATAGAGTCATTTTGTGCTTCAACTTTTAGGTCAGTCTGATTGTGTGATTATTAAAGATTCTGTGATGGCTACGCGCTTGTTATCCTTTCCTTTGACTTAACTCTCATATCCTTTCCTCCCTTTCCTTTCATGCTCTATCGTTCTTTGTTCTTTAAGTGTTTCTCTTCGTCTCTTCCCATCCTTCTCTTTCCTATCCTGACCTTTCTTGCTCTGTTCTTTCCGTTTCTTTTTCTTGTCATATTCCTTCCCCTCCCCTTAATTTGCTTCCTTCCATTCTCCCTCCTTCATCGTCCCCTAACGTTTATCTGTATCTGTTACCTCTTTTCTTATGACAGACTGAGATAAAACCAGCAGAGACAAATCACAATAAGAGGAAATGTTTGTTCTTCTCTCAGTGAATTGTGGAAAAATCAAAGCGAAGAGTTGATGAGAGTTTAGAGTTTTGTGAAGGAAAAGTATAATACGTAGACTGATGTTAACACTCACCAGACGTCGAAGAAGAGTGAGTATCTGCAATAAAAGAAAATGATGACTTTAAATTACATAGTCATTTCCATCTGATAATCTGAAAAGCAACACCAATTAAATATAAAAAAAAGAGAGAGGGAAAATAATAAATGCTATTCTTTGACGTGAAAGCGGCTGAACACTAACCAAGACTAATTTAAGTATTTTTTTTACAACAAAGGAGACAGCTCAAGGGCACAAAAAAAGGAAACAATAATAAAAAAAAGCCCGCTACTCGCTGCTCCTAAATATATCTAGACCGGCAAAGGCTAAGGGGCGATGTGACGGAGATGAGCACCAAGGCCATGAGCAACTTTGCGTATGCCCCCCATTTCTTATCCCTTAAACCTACAAAACCCAAAGACCATGTGAACGTTGAGAAGAAAAATGAGAAACCTATAAAAAACAACAGAAAAATGAGAGTTCAGATTTCCCCCTTTCACCCACACGAACCAAAGACCAAGAATGAACGACGGTCCTTCCATTAGTGTCCACCCCAAGGCCTTGGCCGGGAACCAGGAGCCATCAAGCAAGTCAAGAGTAAGTACTTAGTTCCCGAGTGCTGGAGGGAGTGGAGGCTGACTGGCTGGCTGGCTGGCGAGAAGGAGGACGAAGAGGGAAGAGGAGAGATTCAGGAGGGGGAAAGGCTGAGAGCTGGAGGCTAGAGGAGGCAAGGGATGAAGTTGAGGACGGTGAGAGAGAAAGACTGAAGGGGGGAGAGAGCCGAGGGAAATCACGGAAGGGGAGGTTAAGGAAGGGGAGAGGTTGAAGGAAGGGGGCGAGGTTGGTAATGGGAAGATGTTGAGGAAGTGGAAGGGAAGGTCAACAAAGGGATTAGGTCGAAATAAGGAAGGTCAGGGAAACGGAGGAAGTCAAGGAAGGAGAGGAGTCGGAAAAGAAGTCGAGGAAATATAAAAGGAGAGATCGAGGAAAAGGAAGAGATCGAAAAGGAAGGAAAAAAAAAAACAGGTATAGAGAGCACAAGAGGTCGAGGCGAGAGAGAAGGTCGAGGTACCAAGAAGAACAGGTTACGAAGAGAGAATGAGAAAGAGAGAGAGAGAGGGAGGAGGAGAGCAAAGTTACAGCATATACAAGCAACTGAAACACGAACAAGAGCAACGGAGAGAGACAGAGAGACACAGAGAGAGAGAGAGGGAAGAAGCCAGGCAGGTAGACAAGAGACAGGAACAAGCAGAGGAAGTCTAGCACGGGACCAGAGCGTGACTCCAAGGGCATCACCATCTCGCCCTCTCTCACACACCAACCCAAGGCAAGCATCCAGCATCTTCCAGGAACCAGACCCGTGCAGGGGAAGCTGAGAGGGTGGATCCATGATAAACACCGCGATGACAAAGCTAGATTAACCTTAACATGTGGTTCAGCCCTGGTAAGGATGCATGGTGTGGACGTGTGGGTGGTGGTCGTGGTGGGTGACAATGAGGACGCTGACACTTGCTTAAATATACGATCCTGTAGGTTACGTGTTCTCTTCGCCCTTCACTAGGAATATATATCACTCTTTCTGCCTTCCTTCCCTCCCTTCCCTTTGTTTCTTTGCGTCTACCCTTGCTCCCTTCCTTCCCTCTCTCGCTTCCTGCTCTCCCATCCTCGTTCCCTTCCCTTCCCTTCCCTTCTCCTTTTCCTTTCCTTTCCTCCCCTCGTCCTTCCTTCCTTTCTATCCGTATGTTCCACTCCCACCCTCGTCCTTTTATCTTCCCTCCCTCCCTCTCTCCCTCCTACCCTTTCCTTTTCTCCTTCTCTTCCGTCTTTCTCTTTTTCTTTCTCCTCTCATACATTGCCTCTATGTCACCTTTCGTCCTTAATATACCCGTACTTCATTCCTTCCTCTTCCCTTTCCTCCCTATTCCCTATTCTTCCCTTCCCTTCCTTTCCCTTCCCTCGTTTTACCTTCCCCTCCCTTCCGTTCCTTTCCCTTCCACTCCCCTTCCTTCCCTTCCCTCATTATTCCTCTCCCTTCCTCTCCCTTCTCTCCCCTCCCTTTCCCAGCCAGTCACCTTCCCCTGGGCTATGATGTGGCCAGAATATTGATGCTGTTCCGTCTGTGTTGTGAATTATATCGCGGTGCTGTGCTGTGACCAATGTGGCGGGCAGTGCTGTGTCCGGTTGTTTCCTGTTTGGCATGGACGCTGGGATGTTTTGTGGTGAGGTGTGGTGTGGCTTTGTGTGTGGTGTAGATGCGGTGATACTGTACGACGAGTAGGCTTGCTGTAGTGTGGTTTGTGGTCCAGTTGTGTGTGACGTGGTATGGTGCTGAGTGAGTGTGGTGTGTATGGTGTGGGGTGTGGTTGGATGTTGTGTGGTATGGTATTATGGGGTGGCTTGCTATGATGTGGCTAACTGTGGTCTTTGTAGGTGTGGTGTGGTGTGGTGTGGAGGGGTGTTAGTGTGGCTTGGTGTGGTGTGGGTCCTGTAGGTGTGGTTATACGAGTGTGGTGTGGTGTGTGGTGTGGTGTGTGGAGTTGTGTGGTCCTGTAGGTGTGGTTGTGTACAGAGTGTTATGTAGTGTGGTGTGGTGTGGTGTGGCTCGGTGTGGTGGGGTGTGGTTCACTAGGTGTGGATGTATTCGAATGTGGTATGGTTTGCTTGGTGTGGTTATTTATGTAGGTGTGGTTGTGGGAATGCTATGTGGTGTGATGGTGTTGTGTGGCTCGGTGTGGTGGGGTGTGGTTCTCTAGGTGTGGATGTATTCGAATGTGGTGTGATTTGCTTGGTGTGGTTATTTATGTAGGTGTGGTTGTGGGAATGCTATGTGGTGTGGTGGGGTGTGGTTCACTAGGTATGGATGTATTCGAATGTGGTATGGTTTGCTTGGTGTGGTTATTTATGTAGGTGTGGTTGTGGGAATGCTATGTGGTGGTGTGGTGTGGTGTTGCTCGGTGTGGTGGGTGTGGTTCTCTAGGTGTGGATGTATTCGAATGTTAGACGACCTGCCGAAGTCCATTTTTTTATTCTTAGTCGTCATTGGAATATCCTCAGTTTCTGTCTTTCTTCCTGTTTTATGATCCTCGCTTCCTGGCTCTCCAAATTACATATCCAACATTTATTTTCTTTCCCTCTTTCCCCTCTGCACGCTTCTTCGCTTCTGTATCTTGTGAGGCTTTCCTTTTTGTCAATTTTTTTTTAATCCTTGAGACTCGTTTCCTCTCTCCACGTTGTACCCAATTTTTTTATCTCTTTCTTTTTGTTCCCCAATGTGCACTTTCTTCCTTATTTATATCTTTAAGGGGACGCTAATTTTGGTCTATTTCTCAATTAATGATCCTCGGTTCTTGTCTCTTCACGTAATACCCAACATTTTTCTCTCTCTTTAATTCCTTCTGCGTTCTTCTTAGCTTCTTTATGTAATCTGAGAGGCACCAAGGTACTGAAAAGCATATCTTAAGACTAGCAGGACAACCCGGATGTGCAGCTTTTTTCTCTTCAGGGCGAGGGAAGGCAGGTAGTTTAGCCTCTCATGACATTGCAGTGTTTCCCTTGGCCTCGTATATGCAAGTCTAGATAATGATACAAATGACTAATGATACGGAAGACCACTTATGTGAGACGTACTAGACGGAGATGTCGCTGCCTCAAACTAGGTCACCCGCCTCGTGATACAGAGCGTCCCGTCATGGTAAACATTGCAGCGGGGGCGTGTTCGTCTCGTGGGGGGCGGGAGATTCACTGCGGCGGTCTGGCGGGGAGGTTGTGGCGCGGTGCAGATGTTGGGAGCGGTTGGGAGCCCTGCGAGAGGAGGTGGTGGAGAGCGAGGGACGGGCGGGCCAGAGGGCAGGGCAGGCTGGGTTTGGGAAGGGTGGCGGCGAGGCGAGGCGAGGCAGCGCACCGTGGACACCTAGGTTATTGACCCCTTGCCTGAGAGAGGGCGGGGCAGCTCATCCTGACCTTGATCGGGGCGCTGAGCTGACCTTGGCTGTGCTCACATGACTTCGAGGTGTGTGTGAGGGTGGAGGTGGAGGTGGAGGTGCTCAAGTTTGCTTCTCACGTACACGGACATCGATTCGAGGTTCGTGTACGTAGGAAGAGCACGTCATCAATTCTGTGTGTACGTAGGGACTCATGTATGTGTCCATTCCGTACACGTACATCAGATTGAGGCGATAAGGACAACAGACGGCCTTGGTATCGGGTGTCACCTCGGCCTTGGGAGTGGAGGGACAGCAGGTGCGAGGGAGGACGCAGCGCTCAAGAGTCCAGTCCAAGTCTCCAGTCCAATCTCAGCCTCCCCTCGAGATAATCAGACCCACAGTACCAGCATCATTATTATAGGGTTCAGAGAGGCAGGTGCCGGAGTGCTACTTAAGAATCAGACCAGCATCACTCAGGCTCACTTCGAGATAACCAGAACCACAGAAACAGCATCATTAGAGCTCAGAGTGGCAGAAGTGAAGGTGCTATAGAAAGAGTCAAGCCCAGGATCACTCAGCATCACTTCGAGATAACGAGAACCACAGAACCAGCATCACAAGAGCTCAGAACAATAGTGCGATGATGCTATAGTAAAAACCAAGTCCAGTATCTCATAGCATCACTTCGAGGTAACTAGAATCACAGACCCAGCATCACTAGGGTCGAGAGAGACAGTATGAAGATGCTAGAGTAAGATTTAACCCCAGCATCACAACCATCACTCAGCATCACTTCACTCCCTTTCCTTCTTCACCTTCCCCGTCCGTCCCTTCTCACGCAATGCACCCCATGGACCTCCCGCCTGTCCGCCGTCCGCCCCGCCCCGTCCGCAGCTCCGGCGTGGCTGCCTTAAAGGTGTGGTGGCATCGACCAGACACAGAGGGAGGGAAAAACGTCACCCACTAACCCGAGTTTTCTCACCTTCGGGAAAAAAGGTGATCCAGGTATTGCTCTGCGTAACAAGCGACTTTATGCTGTTGTCCTTGTTCTTGTCTTTTAGTTTAAGTTAATGTTGCGTTTTGCGTCGTCTAGGTTTGGCTTCACCTCTCTGACACTCCCTGACACGCCCACGGCAGCCCTTGAGCAGAAATTGGTGAGTGTCGAGTAACATCAATTTCACTAATGCTGAGTGAAAGATGACGACCACCACCATCACCACCTCTGTTACTTTTCACCAGCCGTTTTAGCGAGGTAGTATTGTTTCCAGGTAAGTATGCGAACAGTTTTGCACAAAGAATCTCTGCGGGCCACTAAATTTATGATCCTCTTTCTTTGAATCTTGCCATTTCTTTAATATTTGCAGTCAGCATTTCTGAATCACTGCTGGATCACTAAATATTGGATCATGTCCTTAAAATCTTCCCAATTCTTCAGTATTTTCAGTTACTTCTCACGTAATTGACTGCTCTTTCGGTCACTTCTTCGGATTCTTTACAGGGGCAGCGAGTAGCGGCCTTTTTTTATTGTTTCCTTTTTTGTGTGTGCCCTTGTGCTGTCTCCTTTGCTGTAAAAAAAAAAAACATCTGAATCACGGCAGGACCACAAAATATTGGATCACGTTCTTAAAATCTTGCAGGGCCTTAATATTGGAAGCTGCGATTTCTGAGTTGGAGAGCAATCTTGCATCTGCCTTTTGAAGCCTTTGGAGGTAAAGAAACCACACGCCTGGAGTGGTCGGGCGGGGCGGCACATCACAAGCCCTGGCTGGTCGGCGGCGGTGAGGAGAACTTTATTCACGAAACGACGCCCGACTTGCTTTACTTTGACTTTAAGAAAATGAAGTGGATAACGAGGACGAGGACGACGAAGCGGAGGGAGAAGGGTAGGAGGAAATTGACGATAACGAGGAAGAAAAAGATGAGGGAGAAGGAGAAAAACACGAGAAAATAACAAGAAAAAGAAAATGAAGAGAACAGCCACGAAGATAAAGACAAGAGGCAGAAGGAGAACGAGGATGAAAAGGAAGAAGAGGAGGAGGAAGCGGTCGATAACGATGAAGAAAAAGATGAGGAAGGAAGAGAAACAAAAAAAAAAGCATAAATATAAAAGCAAGAAGAAACAACAACAATAAGGATGATGAAGGAAGGCAGTTAACGACAACGAAGAGGAAGATGAAACAAATGAGAAAAAAAAGAAAACAAATAAAAAAACAAAAACAAGAAAAAAAATGAAGAAAACAACAGCGAGGAAGACAAAGAAGACAGGGGGAAGTTGATGCCAATGAAGAAGAAAAAACAAAAAACAAAACAAAAATAAGAAGAAAATGAGGAAAACAATGAGAAAGACGAAGAAAACAGGCAAATATAATCTATACTTTGCAAGGACAACCAAGTAACCACGTAACATCAATATCGACTAACATAACATAAACTTCAAGAATAACCAGGTAACAACACTGGGTAACATAACGCACAGACTAACAGAGCAACCAAGTAACAATATTAGCTAACATAACGCATATACCTTAAGGAGAACCGGAACCAGGTAACAACACTGTCTGACGTAACGTAGCAGGCAACCTCACAAAAGCTCCACACGTGCTGCATAGAGTATTGACGATGCAGCGGAGAGCAAGCAAGCAGAGAGAGAGGGAGAGGCAGAGAGAGGGAGGGAGCGAGTCGGACCATTACCAGGAGAGGGCCATGCTTAGGGGTGCCAGACTGGGGGGTGCCACGTGTGTCCCGGGCCTCAAGTTTTTGCCAATGTTTGTTTCTGGGTCAGGAGTGCTTTAGTGTCTCGCGTCTTGCCTCGCCTCGCCTCCCCACAGACACGGGAATGAGATTCTCCGTCCTCCCTTTTGTTGCGTTCCCCTTTTTGGCGTTTGTTTTGGGAAGGGTTGGCTGTTGGTTGTTGGTTGTTTGATGGTCTTTTTGTAAGCTTGTTTATCGTCGAATCATTGCTTTGTATTGTTTTTTCCTTCCTTCCTTTCTTCCTTCCTTCATTCATTCCTTTTTCTTTTTCTTTCGTTCTTTCTTTTCTTTCTTTCCGTCCTTCCTTTCTTCCATTCCTTCCTTCCTTTATCCTTCTTGCGACTAGTCTTCGTAAGGTCGTTCAACGTTCTTCATAAAGTCAATTGTTCGTTTTCGACTCAGCGTTGCTTAATCTCTATGTCTATCTGTCAATCTATCTATCATTATCTTTCTTTTACGGTGGTTTTCCCTTGCAATTCGATTTTCCTTCCCTGCTTCTTTCCTTCCTTACATCCTTTCTTCTCCTTTCCCCAACTTGTCTTCTTACCGTTGCTAGTCGCTCTTCATAAACTCACGCGTCGTTCCCTTTCGCCTCGGAGACCTGGAACCCCCCGCGGACACTTTCCTCTTCCCGGGCTGTC